>NC_061114.1:199286281-199458884 GCF_002878395.1 Capsicum annuum
ATAGGTTCAGAGGTACGCGTCCCAGAACAGCAGTAGCAGTCGCATTCAGCCTATAGAGTTGCAGTGAGTCTTCTTCATTCGAGGATGACATTATTTGATTTATTCATTTATTTTTTTGTTCAATTTTGTAGAGTTATTTGGAGACATGTTCTTTCAACTCCTTATTTCAGACAGTACTTAGAGGCTTTCGGATTTATGCTCAGAATTAGCTTTAAGATTTAATTTCAGTTATTTTGGGTATTTTTCGCCCATATGGATGTTATATTGTTTCAGTTGAACCTTATGGCCTATTGTGCATGTTTTCCAAATTATTATGTCATGAATTGCAGTCTGTAGGAACAGATATCAGTCATGGGTTAGCTTGTGGTCCCTTGGGATCATAAGCACCGTGTAGCATTCCAGTTCAGAAAATCGGGGCGTTACACTAAATCACCTAATACCTACATAAGGAATACACATAACATACTATCACCACCTCACAAAATATTCAAATACAAGTATCTATCTGGTAAGCATAGTTATATATATCTAGAGAGAGAGAGATCAGTCTAATTAAAAAGTTACGGTTACCAACTGCACTGACACTATAATATTCAATAATATTAAATAACATATTCACCTAAGAATGCACTTATCTCCCATTTTCAATATAATTTACTACACTAGTACAATAGACCTACACCTGTTATTAACCTCTACTAGTTAGAATGACACGGTTCCCACCTTCAAAATATCACCAAGATAGTATGTAACACCCTAGAAATACACCTTGGATGTCATATGACGCTTACGGTAGTGAAAGACCAAAAGCTAGCCCATGAACTGGTACCTGTTATGAGCACTAAATGGTAGTAACAAAATACACATGCGTGGAATAACTGAATTTTCCATAAGGTTTTAAGTACTGAGAAAATTAAGAAATCTCACAAGTCCAAAAACAATTATTTGAAAACTCATAAAGATGATAATCTAACTGAATGTTTGATGTTTCTGTAACCCTCTAGAATAGACTGAAAAAGAGTTGATGGGATGGGCCCCAATTAACTCTAACCGTCTAACTGAAATGAAAAACTAAACTACTAAAATAACTTAAATAAATAACCATGTCCTCGATAGATAAGGACTTACCACAACTACTATTTTTGATAGGTTAATCTGTCGAAGCGCGGTTAGTAAACTGAGTATTCAAACCTATGATATAAGACATCATAGCGTAAAGAAAACGTATGCGATCAGTACTTTCAATGTACTAGTATGTAAGATTAAGTTAGGATGAAATACATGGATTTATGTGCATGAGATAATGACTGAATGAATAGCATGAGATAACTGAGTTTAAATGCATGAAATCTGCAAAATCTGAGAATGCATGACCAAGCATATAACATAATTATGAAATAGTCTATAACTAAAATAATGAAATTTAGTAACCGAATAACTGATATTGTATGTTGATGAGTGGTGTTTCATTCATACTCATTATTCGTGCACAATACCTTGATTTGAATGTAAAAATGAGAAAAACATATGGTTAGATGAACTAATATCCACTCGATGCAGGCTAAAAAGCTAAGGAGGTCAAAAAATATGGATAGGACCTTAAAATGATAAAGAGGAAGCATAAAATAGTATAGCTAAAGACCTAGATTACATCAGCCCCAGTTACCATAACTGCGATCCTCCAGCTGTAGTCACGGTCAGTCAATATGGTCAAAGAAACAAGGTCTTCAAATCTAACTATGGTTGTCTAGGTGCAATCGCAGTCCAATAAACGTGATGGTAGATCAGTGGAAACTGGCCAAGGGAAGAATTATAAAATATCATGGACGAATCCCATGTCATATATAAACAAAAACCCTTTCTTGTTTGGGTATTGCTTGTCTTACAATACAGTTTTGAACTTTTAGCTTGAAATCCTAATTGGGAAAGTGTGTAATAAACTTTGGAGATTCAAATTTCTTAGTTTCTTATTGAAGAATGAATGTTTTGGTTGACCCATATGGTATATCTCTCTTCAATTTCTTCATGAGTTGATAAGTAATTTAGTATTAGGATTATGTTGAATTAGTGTGTAATTATATATGGGTATTGTTATGTTTGCATGGATTTTAGTTATTGAGTATGGATTTCACCATTGCTTGAGCTTATGAGTTATGATTTGAAGGGTGAAAAATCCAAATTTCCAAATGGGTTTGATGGGTGAAAGCTTTAAGCTCTAGACACCCTTTTTCATCCTCAAAATTGGGACTTAGGTGAATCTTAGGTAACCCATAACATCCTTGAAAGAGGATTATCGGTGGACAAGCAAATGGTGAACAACTAAGTTTATGGTTTACTACCCTTTGCAATCCTAGAAATAAGTGTTTAGGAAGTGTAAATCATGTCAAGAGCATCATCCTAGAAATAGGGATGCTTGGTTGATGTTTTGGGTGGTTACATAAACTCCACACTTATTAGGTTCTCAAAAGAGCCAATGGGTGAAATCGTTGTGGTTTTATCAAAAGATTGACCTCAATGATATTCGACTTAGCCTATCATTTACTTAACAACAAAATCCCTTGATAAACCAATATTATCCCACATACGTTACCTCTAAGGAGACATAATCCCAAGATTTCTCCAACTGCTTAATTTAGACAAAAATTAGCATTCACTCCGTACTAGTTAAAGTTTGTGTGAAGAATTTTTAAAAATTTACCCCATTTAGTTTTACATGTTGTTTCCATTAGCGTTCCGGGTAACCTTATAGTAACTTGAGTACCCATAGGTTGGAAGTCAATAACATTCAGTCCTTGAGATTTGACCCTAATTTATATTCTGTTACTTGACAACGACTGCCTCATCCCTTAAATATGGGAGTAGTTGAGCATTATCAA
Organism: Capsicum annuum; assembly: GCF_002878395.1. Taxonomy (NCBI): domain Eukaryota; kingdom Viridiplantae; phylum Streptophyta; class Magnoliopsida; order Solanales; family Solanaceae; genus Capsicum; species Capsicum annuum. The sequence continues at coordinate 199,289,158 of NC_061114.1, forward strand.
AATGGAACCATTGTCGGGGAGTGAAATATAGATTTCACTTCAGTGGTGCTATTCATACTTGGGAATTTCCAAATTAGTGTAATTTCCTTTATTTGTTGTTTTTGACTATTTTATAGGTGATTAAAGTGTAAACGGTGCGATGAGCAATAATGCAAGTAATTTTGGCCCATTTGATGCTCAACTAGACGATGAGGGCCAATTAAATGAAGTGGGGCAAACAAGTGCTATCCGCATCCCACTAACCATCAGAAGTAGTGTGTTTCATGTGACAAGCATTATGCTTCACATGTTGTAAATGAAAGGATTACATAGGGGTCAAGCATATGAGGACCCAAATGTTTATTTGGAAAACTTTGTGGAAGTTTGTGCAACATTTAACATAGCGCATATTACACAAGCATACATCTAGCTTTGAATCTTGTCATTTTCACTGACGGGCAAGGAGGTTTTATGGCTCTGTTCACTTTCACTCGACTCAATCACCTCTTAGGAGGAGCTCACCCTGGTGTTCCTTGATAGATATTTCCCACCATACAAAATGCTTCAAAAGTGGGATGGGATTGTAAACATCAGCAATTGAATGGAGAAATATTGTTTGAAGCATGGGAGAGGTTTAATGGAAAGCTAGCCCAATTCCCAAATCATGAGGTCCCGGATAAGAAGCTCCTTGAGATTTTCTACAGAGCCCTTGACCCATTGAAGAAAATGGTTGTGGATAATACGCCAGGTGGCTCTATTATAAAATTGTATCATCTTGTGACTTTCTGATTGATAGGTAAAGTATCCAAACAAAAATGAGGGTGGCACACCAATGATGCCAATATTCCTAAAACACTTTCTCTACCTCCGTGGTGACCAATGAGAAAAGATAATGAGAATAAGAGAAGAAGGATAACACAGCCAAGATAATGACCTAGCTTGAGCTTCTAACAAAACATGTTATTAGAGTACCCGCGAAAGTGGTGAATGCCATAACATCAAAGCCTTATGAAGATGATTATAAGGCAAAGAAGTTTGATGAAGAAATTTGATACTTGGCAAACTACTCAGGGGGTCCTGCCTCACCTATTAAAGGCAAGGTGGGAATCAAGGTTGGATAGATCGAGACCAAGATAGAGATTGAAGAGATAGGGAACATGACTATGACCACCACATTTCCTATGATAGAGCTAAGGCTAAGGAGTCAAATCTCATTAACTCCGGAAAGTTAAAGACCAAAGATGTTTTGGCATGAATCCTGAGTAGATCTGAAGGTACAAAAAAAATAGTCCATGAGTTGAAGGGTGATATCCCTGTACTCTCCCAAATGGTGGTGTATCACTCCATATCCATCAAAAAATTGGAGACCCAAGTCATGCAAAATCTCCATGCAACTAAATGTAAGGGCTAGAGATGGACTTCCGAGTGACAATTATTAACCCAAAAAATAAAACACAAGTCCTAGCATTTATCACTTAAAGTGGGAAAGCACTTGAAGATCCCCTTAAAGGAGAGGTGAGTGAAAATATGCCCAAGTCCAAGGCGAATGAGGTGACACCTCAAAGAAGAAAAGCAAATGATGAGAAAGATCTAGATGAAAGTGATGACAAAGTGTTCAAAGTTGAAAAACTGCAAGGAGAAGCAAAGACAACCATCCATGTTCCTCCTCATTTCCCTCAATGGTTGCATATAAAGGAAGAGACTGTATTTTCTAAAATTTATGGCAAAACTTAGCAATCTTTCCTTAAATATCCCACTACTTGAGGCGATTCAAGATATTTCGAGATACGCTAAGTTAATGACCAATAAAAAGCTCATTGAGGGTGATACCATCGAAATTACTCATAGGTGTAGTGATATCATGGATAGCAAAGTTGAGGAAAAGAAAAATGACCCGGAAGCCTTCACTATCCCTTGCACCATTGGTTCTCATGAGTTCACAAAAGCTCTTTGTGACCTTGGTGCAAGCATCAACCTAATGTCATATGTCATCTATAAGAAACTTGGTTTAAACGATCCTACACCTACCTCAATGCAATTTTTTATGGTGGACTGATCTATAAAAACATTGGTAGGTATATTATTTAATGTCTTCGTGAAGGTGGACAATTTTATTCTCCCAACTGATTTGTATTGTGAGATGGACCAAGAGGTGCTTATCATTCTTGATCGTCCTTTCTTGGATACTAGGAGAGATATTGTAGATTTATAGTTAGGGGAAATACAATTTCAGGTGTAATGAGATAAGGTATCATTCAAAATCTGCAAGTCAAAGACGCGAATCGCGAAGCTCCAAGTAGTATCTGTGGTGGATGTTGAAAATGAGATAGTGACAGATGAGGTGTTTAAGGACCCACCGTGACACGTAAAAAAGAAAGATGTCGAGCCACAATGATAACTAAGGCGCTAGGTGGGGGCAACCCATAAATGCCACGAGAGTGGCTCGTATCCGTTTTTCTTATGTTCTCGTAGTGTGGATGTTGTCTTTTGCATTTAAATAAACCATGAATTTATGGCACTTTAGATAGCATTGAATAAGATATTAAAAGGGTAAAGTGTGAATGTTTACTTTGAAAATCCAGTGAAAATTGAGTAAAATGCTGAATAGGGGAAAATAGGGGAGCAAAAATTGCTCTCAGTTACCACGATCGCATCCACCATGTGTGATCGTGGCTATACAGGTGCCTGCTGTCGTGGTCCCTCACCATAGTCACGGTCATTTTAGTCAATAACATCTAGTCCCTTTTATTTCCGTCACACTCCTTTTTAATATTTTACTCTCAAATCTAACCTACATGGTGGGCCAAGTTGTAAGCCTTCGATTAGCCTCTATGCACATCCCTCTTGCATCACAACTCTGGTAAGTTATATGAACTCTTGCTTTTATTTTGGAAAATTGGACATTGAGTGCATGATTAAGAAAGGGCCTAAAGTATTAATTGTTATTCTTTACATGTGGTCATACTTATTATTGTTGTTGTGTTGGTTGTTTTATTGAGCTATGCACACAAGTGGGGAAACCTTGAGTATACAATAGTGTGTAAAAAAAGGTATATAAATATGATATGCACACTTTGTGTTTGATAAATTGCTCAAATGAACTTTCAATAGTGATATTTACTTTTGAAGGGAACATCCACACACATCAGTAGCGTTATTCACATGACTCTCATTTGCATCCATAATGTAGAACATGCTGGTAGTTTAGAATTGGGAGGAAGTTGAATATGCAGAACTGACATACAACCAGCCTCAGGTGTAGCGATCGTGATCATAGATTGCAACCACGATAACGCAGACGGGGCTCTTATTCTACGATTGCGGTAACTGAGGGAAGGTTCCTATTATGTCAAAAATCTTGTACTCCTAATTTTTGGCTAGGCAACCCCAAACACCTAGTCCAATTAACTTTAATGATCAATCTAGCACAACTTTCATAATACAACTAACGTTGAAAGATATAATGTGTGTTTAGTGCTTTCAGGACAACCTCATAAATAAGTTTGATCATATCAAATTATAGCATCAAATGCCACAGTCACTACTACAGTAATCTTTCAAACACAAAGTTGTTGTTGGAAAGAGGAATTTTTTTTGAGAATGTACCGGAGTAGCTATCGACTTTTCATAACAAATTGAATCCACAGGATGGAGGTGCTTTTCCTATATCTATGCCTTGTAAATGAGCAATAGGTTCATGAATTTTACCCTAACATTAGTGAAGTATCTTTTTCAGACCTAATCTATATGATTGTAAAAATATGGGGGAAGCTGGTGAACATTGGGGCAAAGAAAATCAATGATGTTTATTAGCTAAAGAAGGCAAACGTGGGTGATTCAATTTGAATGGGTGTAAATCGAGGAATTATTTGGCACAACAACTATGTTCCGAAAAGAAAGTGTAAGACCCCGCAAAATCCTAAGCTTAATTCAGTCCTATAAAGCTTGTTAAGGGGTCCTAGACTTAGAAAATTTTAGCTAAGTATTCATACTTGTATTTATTTTAGCCTTCATAGTTGGTGATCTTATTTCTCGACCCTTACGACTATTAAATGTCGATCTTTATGTTTTTTCATGGTCAGAAATGTATGTAGGTGTTCTTAGATGAGTTTTTGTTTTTTCAAACATCATTTGAAGCACGTTTAGGAGTCCAAACTAGTGTATCGACATGATCTCGACATGCTGCATCGCCTAATGCATCGATGAATATTTTCTCCTTTCTCCTAGTCCAATTTCTAGTCAACTAATGTAGACTCAACACGGCACGTCAGCCATAGTGTTGATCCCTTCAACGCGGAGTGTCGGTCTATGCATTGCTAGGGAAGTTTTCATTCATTAAAAAGTCGTATCCTCAGGGGTATTTGGGTTATTTTGCCACATCTATCAGCCCTCACAGCATGAGATTTAGCCACTTTAGAGGCAAAATCAATTCACTATTCTCAAAATTACTTAAGAAACAAAACCCTAGTGCTTCTAATTCAAGCTTAAAGATTCAAGAACTCACTGTCAACCTTAGTCAATTCAAGTACCAAGGTATGTGCAGTGTTCATACAAGGATTCCTTCTACCCTCAGAGTCCAAGAAACTCTTTTAAACTTCAAGTAGATTGATTTCATGATTTCCATGATTGGATTTAAGTGTATTTACAATTATAATGTTAACTGGATTTCTAATCTATAGTTTATTACAATATTCATATGGAATTGATTATCATGTGTGTAGTGTCATGTGAATTTACATTGAAGCCATTGAATTTGTGAATTGGTGATTTTATGTTATGATGCCTATATGTTGTTTTAGTATCATGTGCATAGTTATGCTCCCGAAGTGTTTGTTAAAATGCTCATGTGAACTAAATGGGGAAAAATCATGTCATGCTAGTATATGTGTAAACTTATACCTTACAAGTATTTGATAAAATGCCCCTATGGATGAGTTATGAATAAGTGCATAGTGTTAGGCTTTATCTAGTTTACTCTATGCTTTACTTTTCATGCTATCGAGTATCAGGGGTATTCAATACCTAAAAATTTAGCTATTTACCTAGGTAGTAGTTATAGAACAGTCTCAGTAGTGTTATGAATAGTAGTACTCTATAATTAGTCACAGTCTCAGTTTAGTATTCAATCTAGAATTCAATAAACTCATTCAATTAACTAGATTTAGTAGTATTCTGTCAGTTAGCAAAACCTAGTAAATTTAGTTTAGTTAGAAAGTACGATCAGTAACATTTTAGTCAAGCCATGTATGGACTAGAAATCAATTCAATGCTATTCAGTTGGGAGTAGGATTCAGCACTAGGAGAACCCAGGGATAGGGGTAGTCCTACCAGTATAGGGTTTAATCCTTAGTAGCAATCCCTGTGTTACAAAACTACGTAGCCAGTGTAGGTTGAGATATCTTCCTGCCAGACTAGGGTTGATACATCTCGTATGAGTTTTCCTGACAGCAAAGGTTGACGAAAGAGCTTCCTGTCAGAGACGGTTAACTCACAACTTATCTTTACTCGTGGCACGGTACTGACACTCTTCCAATTGGGGTTACAGGTTGGATCCCAATCCATTTAGAGAAGGGCATGTCGGTTAGACAATTGTCTCCTATAGTTTTAGTTTTAATTTAGTCTCATTATAGAACTCAGTTTAGTTCTACAGAATTAGGACTATCAGATACAGTCACCCAGCTTAATATGCAACTCAGTTCAGTTCAACTAAATTAGGACTGTTAGAAACAGTCACCCAGTTATTAATCAAGACTGTCAAAAATAGTCACTCAGTATTAATATTACAATATCAGTAAACTCAGATATCAGTTAATTAGTATTCAGAGCTCAGTAACCAGAGTTGACATGATCTCAATTACAATTTATGTATTCATTCATGTACTCTCATTCAGTTATGTTCACGTTATTCAGTCAGTTATTGTTCATGCATATAAACCTATGCATATCAGCCTACCTCACTTAGCATACCAGTACTTTTAAAGTACTGATGCATACTTTAGTTTTGCGCTATGATGTCTTATATCATAGGTTCATATGCATGGGCCCCTGACCATACTTAACAACCCAGCCTATCAGCAGAAGACCTAGTGGTGAGTACTCATAGTTTGAGGATAGAGTATTATTTAAATACAATTTTCATTCGTAGGGGTTTGTCTTATTAAATACATAAATCAGACAGTTAGAGTCTTTCAGACTAGAGTATTTTAGATAGATATTTCAGTATTAAGTTTTGAGTATTTAGAATTTGGTTTCAGTTGTGAAACTTATTGTGATATCAACCTACCTTCTGCATTTATATCAATAATAGTGTTATTATTATTCAGTGCTCATATCAGGTACAATCAAGGGTTAGCTGGTGGTCCTTCAGTGTCGTTAGCATCGTTTAGCATTTGGGGTACAAACTCGGGTCATTACGAACTTGGAATAAGATCCTAAGTTTTAATAGAGTCCAAGGAAGTTTGAAAGCCATATCTAGTAAAGTCTTGTGCATGAGTGTATAGCGTACCATACTTATGGACAGGGGACTACTAGATGTCTTAGGAAAATTTGCCCTTCTTTTCTTATTCATGTCATGCGAGTGAGCATGAGCACTAGAAAAATTCTCAGTCTAATCCTTTCCCCTTCTATTTGCAAAACATGCCTCCAAAAAGGACTAAGGGAAGAGGAATAGGAGACTAGTTAGCACCTCATCCCGTCCAGCCAGATCCTCTAGAAGAGCATGTCACCCATGCAGAATTCAGAGTAGCTTTCACCACCCTAGCTCATTTGTGGCAACCCAGAATGAATGTCCAGCAGCCATTCCAACCAACCCAGGGGCCAATACTACTACATCTTAGATTCAGGACTTTACCCGAATGAACCCTCCCTCTTTTATCGGGTTGAAGTCATATGAGGACCCATATGAATTTCATGATCAGGTGCAGAAGGTTAAATATATTATGGGGGTGACTACTAGTGAGAGTACTGAGTTGGTCGCATATCAGTTACAAGATATGGCTCACTTTTGGTTCAAACAGTGGAAAGTAGAGAGGGTCGTAGATACAGGGCCGATAGAAAGGGAGGAGTTTGCTATTATTTTTTTGGATAGGTTCTTCCCTCTAGAGTTGACAAAAGTGAAGGTTTTAGAGTTTATTAATCTAAAGTAAGGCACACAGTATAAGAATATTCTCTCAAGTTTACTTAGTTAGCCAAATATGCCCCTTATGTGGTAGCAGATAGTAGATCTAAGATGATAAGTTTGTGTCTGGTGTGTCCAATAGTATGGTCAAGGAGTGTAGGACCGCAATGCTGATTAAAGAGAGAGACATATCTAGGCTCATGGTCCATGATTAGTAGATAGAGGAGGCTAAGAATAAAGAGAAGGAGAGGGAGAATAAGAGAGCTAGAACATATAGCTTCAACTTCACTCAGCCTAAGTCAGAGAGTAGGGATCGTTCTCAGTTCCTTCCTAAATCTTTAGTTCTAGCTCCATCCTCAGCCAGTACTCCAGTACCAAAATTCAGAGATGGCAATAGAGATAGAGCACCAGGCCTTAAACCCCAGGGTAGTGTTAGCAGTGCTCGAACAAATCCTCTTTGTCAAAAATATGGCAGAAACCATCAGGGTATCTCCAGAGCTGGCAGTGAAGTATGTTTCAGATGTGACAAGCCAGTCCATAGGGTCAAACAATGTTCTCAGGTGGGTTTGTAGAGTCAGTATAATCATCCCCCAGCTCAGTCTAATCGCCCGAATCAGTAAGGTACCACTTCCAGCGCCACCAGTGGGCAACGCCCAAACTTACTCTATTCACTTCAATCCTGATAAGATCAGGAGAGTTCTCTTGATGTGGTTACTGGTATGTTACAATTTTATCATTTGCATGTTTATGCTTTGCTAGATCTAGGAGCTTATTTGTCCTCTGTAACTTTTTATATAGCTGTTGACTTTGGAGTCAGTCCTAAAACTCTAGTAGAGCCTTTCCCAATCTCTACCCCAGTGGGTAAATCTATCATAGCCAGATAGGTACAAAAGAACTGTCCTATTATGGTATCTCATAAAGTCACTTCAGTAAACTTAGTAAAATTAGAGATGACCGATTTTGATGTCATTCTTAGCATGGATTGGATTCATTCATGCTATGCATCTGTTGACTATAGAAGTAGAATTGTCCAATTTCAGTTTTCGAATGAACCTATCCTAGAATGGAGGGGTACTAACTCAACACTAAGGGGTCAACTTATTTCTTACCTAAGGCCAAGAAGAATGATATCTAAGGGATATTTCTATCATCTCGTTCAAGTTAAGGATTATAGTTCTGATACTCCCAGTCTTAAGTAAATTTCAATAGCATGTGAATTCCCAGATGATTTTCCCGTAGTTCCTCCCGAGAAGGAACTTGACTTTAAAATAGACCTTCTTCTAGATACTCAACCCATATATATTATACCATACAGAATGGTTTCAGCAGAACTGAAGAATTAAAAGAACAGTTAAAGGATCTCCTAGATAAGGGATTCATCAGACGCAACATATCTCCTTGGGGTGCACCAATCCTATTCATGCACAAGAAAGATATTTCTCTCCGAATGTGAATTGACTACCATCAGCTAAATAAGGTCACGATCAAGAACAAGTATCCATTTCCCAGGATCGATGACTTTTTTTGACCAACTTCAGGGTGACAGTTACTTTTCAAAGATAGACCTTATATTAGGCTATCATCAGCTTAGAGTCAGATAATGTGACATTCCTAAAACATCTTTCAGAACTCAGTATGGTCACTTCAAATTCCTAGTCATGTCCTTTAGTTTTACTAATGCCCCAACAGCTTTCATGGACTTGATGAATCGTGTGTTCAAGAAGTACTTGGAAATGTTCATCATAGTCTTTAAATATGACATCTTGTCTACTCCTGTTGTGAACATGGTCATGTAGACCATCTTAGAATAGTATTACAGAATCTCAGAAACTATCAGTTTTTCGCCAAATTTAGTTAGTACAAATTTTGGTTAAGGTCAGTAGCTTTTCTTAGCCATATCATTGCTAGTGATGGCATTAAAGTTGATCCCCAAAAGACTAAAGTAGTGAGAAACTAGCCTAGACCCATTCTCCATTAGATATCAGGAGTTTGTGAAGCTTTGCTAGCTATTATAGATTGTTTGTTGAGGGATTTTCGTCTATTGCATACCCCATGTCCAGATTGACTCAGAAGAAAGCCAAGTTCTAGAGGTCAGATTCTTGTGAGAAGAGTTTTCAGGAGTTGAAGACTCAACTCACTACAACTCTATTTTGACTCTACCAGATGGTTCAAACAGGTTTGTGGTATATTATGATGCCTCTAGGGTTGTTTTGGGGTGTGTTTTGATGCAGAGAGGTAAGGTCATAGCCTATGCCTCTAGACACTTTAAGCCCCATAGAAAGAAATACCTACCCATGGTCTTGAGTTAGTAGTTGTAGTATTTGCCTTAAAGATTTGGAGGCACTATTTATATGGGGTACATGTTGATGTGTTCACATACCATAATAGCCTCCAATATGTGTTCTCTTAGAAAGAACCTAAAACTCCATCAGAGATGGTGGTTGGAGCTGTTTATAAGGATGAAAGAGTATCCTTGTTCATAACCCCACATACCTTATTTGATAAATTGAATATGAAAGCTTGAACTTTGAATCTCTAATGGTGTTCTTGAAGCTTATTCATGAAGTTCTTGAAACCGAAAGCTTGGATTATTAAATTTCTTGGAGAAAATTTGGTGGAGTTCTTGGTGTTCTTGAAGGCGCTAGGGTTTTCTTGGAGAGAAAGAGATGAATTATGATGTATCTAAAGCTTTTAGGTCTGAAATTAAGTGTTATGGACGAATTTGGGTAAGGGGAAGTCACCAAAGTGGCCCTAGACCCATTAGGAACTGAAATAAGGTGTGAAAAAGATTTTTAAGACAATTGACATTGCATCGCGTTGCTAATCGCGTTGATGACTGACGTGTTGCATCCCAATCGCGTTGGCTTATGACCTCACACGGAAAATACCATAACTTCTCGCTTGGGTATCGAATTAAGGCAACATTGGTATCGTTAGAAGGATAATTCAATTATCTACAATTTGGTGTGTCTTGAACAACAAAATTCTATGTATATAAAAAGTTATACAGATTCAATGTAGACCCTTATAGAATCGAATACCAAATTTTGGACAAATCAAAGGCTCTAAGTTCAACTTTGTTCTAAGTGATTCTTATGAAAATTTTTCAACTCGAAAGCACATCAAACCCGAGGATAAATATCATGAAACTTATATTCACATGGGAATCATTTAGATTTTAGCTTATACACGTAGGAACAATGGTTCAAAGATTAGCCCAAAAATGAGAGGTATTACATTATCTCCTCGTTGGGAACATTTTTCCTCGAATGAGGCTGATTTGACTTAGGGTACTAAGGCAACTATGATTTTATTCTGAACATGCATATCTGAAAACATGATTGCATAACTAATCCTAAAACATGATAAATGAACTGAATATCATGAACTGAACTGATTTGTTGACTACATTCAATGACATGAGAATGGTTATAAGGCTGAGATAGGGACGAGAGAGTCGACTTATGAGTAACCATTACCTTAGGCAGGATCTGGTTTCGTGAAGAAAATATGAAAGGTTTAGTACATGAATGCTCAGGGAATTATGATACATCTCCCCCTTGGGATATTTCGTCCCCCGAATGATACTGACTTGGCTAAAATACTAAGTAAAGATGGAGATGATGCATGGGACACTTACGGACTGTATCATGACTGAATATATGGAACTTGAAACTGATGCATGATGCATGAACTGAGCTGAATTCACAAATTACATGAATGCAAACAAACTACTTCTTGAAATGGCCATACTTATGAGACTTCAGATAGTAATACTAGATGGAAAGTTGGAAATCTATATGAGCTTATCTGATTGATTGCTAAATAGGATTTCAAGCTACATGGACTGGATCATACTAACTGCCCATACACAAATGTTATATTTCTTCAACACACTTTTATAGAATTCTAATAATATTAGGGAGCGAAGAATCTTGAGCGTGATCTGAACAAGATATCTGACTAAGGAATCACAACATTGATACAACTCTATAGCTTGGAACATACGCATATAAATCGTAAGATTGGATAAAATTACTAGTCCTTTGGCAATGCAACATCTTACTTTCAAGCTTAGCAAAACTTCTCAAATACTCCCTCAACTATACTATTCCCCTTAAATACCGTATTCATTGATTCAACTTCTATTTCTCACATGGTCGTTCATAAATCCATATACTAATGTCTAAACTGAACTAAGTCCTCTTACCATCATGAAGCCTAACTCGAAATCATAAGGTACAACATATAAAACCATAAATGATTTAGACTACCGATGAGATAAGTGATGCACTGCGTTGCTCTACTGACGTGATATGCAACGCATCATGATGCTCCCTACCAATGTAATATGCAATACACCGCAACCATATCACATTGCCTCACTATTTTTACCATCCAAATAGGTCACAAACCTCACCCAAAAAATCTTAAACTTACACGAGATGTGCTATCGACAACCCCAATCATGAATTCACTTAAAGATTTACATTCTAAGGTTCGGAAGGTCAAAAACTAGTGCACATTACAATCATCCACTTATACACCAATATGACATTCAAGCCTATTGTTATAACCACGTATGAACGTCTAAAAAAACACCTATAATAGCATACTCCTCATATTCTCTAAACCTCTACCATTACAGCTCCCTCTAACTATCCCAAAAACATACACATACAAATTTGAACTAAACACAACATGTATCAAAGACTTGGCCTTAATCTTACTTCACACTTATGGACTTAGCTAAAACAAGCATATAATGGTCTTTCATCAACAAGAAATATTTACTCTCTCCCATCTACACAATTACTCATCACCACTATTATTACATAAGGAGGGGTCACTGAAAGGTTAGAATATGTGACCTTGAAGCATGGAAGGATACTATACATAACTTGACACTTAACTGAGCCCTGAGGAATAGAGGATCAACATCATGGATTCATCAAAGAGATCTAAATTTTGGGAATACGTGGCTATAAGCAGAATCTCACTGATCATTAGGAGTGTAGCATGAGTTATGGGAATTAAGCATGCTATAAAGCAGGAGTATATAAGTCATGAGCTGCATGACCAGAGTTTGGAGTTCACAAATTCTTGGAATATGATTCATATTGCTGAATGAACATGAACTCCTCATACTAGGGACTAGGAGAGTACATGATTTTCTGTGATATGAATGAACAAAACTATGATCATAGAGCAAATACGTAAGGCATAAGTAGATATCATGATAACTGAAGTACTAATACAGAAATAAGAATCTTAGATTCTGACTTGGTTATTTAGCCTATCATCCCCCTTTAGCTTTAGCCATCATTTCAAGTCTGTGGAACCCCTTGACTAAACCCTAACTGAAATACAACCACTTTAATGTAGAGCCTGGGGTATAACATCAAATGTAAATAATAGAACTTAACCCGAAAGACTACACTTGATAGTGTAAAACCCACTACTAACACTTCCTTTCGAGATACAACTCTATCTTTATATAGCCTCAATAGTCATCATACAATACTTGAACACTTACTAACTTAGAATATTCATGAGTATCACCATAGCCGGAGTGCACACCATTTAGTGCTTTAACTCTTATTTCTATTAGCTCAATCTTTAAAGTCTTAAATTTTGATACTAACACTTAACATGGATATCACAAAACCTTTAATAAACCATACTACTTCCGTCATAGCCTACTAATATCATGTCCCTAAACTTATATTTCTAAACCATGAGAATCAAGATCATATCAAAAGGCTCAACATCATCAATAATTACTCCTTAACTTACCTATTAAGAATAATATGTACTATATAACTAGCCTTCTTCCACTTAACTACTCAAGGGTACTACTAACCACACACGATACTTAATAACCTTAGAAAATAATGCAACCCAATATCACCTTGGGCACACCTATATATCCTACCTACAACATCATACTTAATCTCAAATTAATAAACTTAACTTCCTGCATTCACTATTTCAAACCTATTTATTCACCTCCATATAACTAGCATCACTAACCAAGCAACCATTACATCCACCTTGATAATCATCCACTATTCAAACTTAGTGCCTAGGGATAGGCATGATTAACAACCCAACCTCACATACTATTCTCACTTGGAAGCTATAAAAGAAGACATCAAGAAACACTAGTCCACTAGAAACCGATAATAACAATAATTGATCATGTGCATATGGCATATCTTATTATAATCGTTTAGCACATCCTCCCTCTACACATCACTACTATTCACCCATCTATACACCTAAATTTCTTTCATAGTTCTATAAGTTTTAACTAAACTCCTTATTGCAACCTCAAGGAAAGACTAAGTTAACAATACTAAACCATCAAATACTTTATTAATAATTTATACTTCTCTAACACAATAATTACTATCAATAACTCCTTTCATACTTTAAGAAAATTATAATTCACCTTAACTACTAACTCCTTCTCTACCTTTCACTAAACTAACACACCAGGACATATCACCATAACACAAAATCTATATTATGCATAAGTTTATCTCAACACTTTCCATCAATCATCATTACTACTTTTCTTGTCCCTACACTTCTATACCCACACTTCAATCTATAAAAAGTTCTACTACTTATGAGTCATAATACTTCAGGTTGTAAAATCACTTAAATACAAACTCTATTCACTAATCCAGGTTCATACTATCTCCTCTTATGAGCAATATATGTATTGAAAGAATAATAGGGAATCTGAATACATGTATTATTCTATCATAACTGAACAACTCATATGGATGAGGACATAAATTTTTATTTGAAGAAATTATAATATACCAGTGAGCTCCTCTCAATCCCCTTGTATGACTTTGGAAGTTACTGATAGTAAATCTGAGAGCATCATCTTAGGATGAATTAGAACTTTCTAATCATGTGATCTCAAGAATATAACATAGATAGAGAATTATTGAGTGACACAAAAATCAATAGAATTTTTTTAGAGAAAAACTTTACAGAATGATCTAGAGTATGAAAGAAAGAAAACTTTTATTAAATGTCCTGTAGCCTCTCAAAGAAAAGTACATATGTCTCCATACCATTCTGCAAGACTCTACTAGACACGGCTTCACAGACACCCTAGCACACTTGAACCTTGTTCTCAGATACCAAGTTTGTAACGCTCCAAAAATGGGTCCCGAGATGTCACACGGTGCTTAGGACCACAAGTGATCCCAAGCTAACCCTTGTACGGGCATACTGCAAAGCAACTAATTTACATATGCATAAAATAACTGAAGTTACTGTGCGGAAATATAATCATGATGAAAACTAGAAAAAATAAAATACTAATACAATTTATATTCTGATAAAACTAAAAAGCAGAACTGAAATTACATGACTAACTCCGACTGACATCTGTAAAGCCTCTACTATACTGACTATAGATAGCTGGGATGAGACTCCAATTACCACTAATTAATACAAATGAGTAAGAAAGTAAAGTACATAAATAACATCTAACTAAAGTCCCCGAAGCAGGAGGACTCATTATCTGATAGCTGGAATCTGCAACTATCTAATCGTGATATATAGACTACAACTGAATAAGTACCTATATTATTAAAAAATGTAGCATATAGACGTTTATGTGGATCAGTACTTTTGAAATGTACTGAACTGGGGTGAATGCAAAAGTAAAACATATCTTATTGTTTGTATAAACTTGTAAAATAGTGCATGCTAAGTATAAATGACTCATATTGGATGGAATAACTAAAATATGAAAATCATGAATCATGACTGATAAAACATAATGTATAAATCTTGTCTCATAACACTTAGTTCTAAAAGTTGTACTTTTACTCTTTCTGCTAGTGGACTAAGTAGAATTGAAGTTAAGTCTTGATGTGTGAGCAGATGCTAACACATTTTAGGCTTTTAACGAAGAATAATTGCAAAGTCTTCAGCAACTTTTGTTGTTTTTGATTGTTTTATCTTTAATATTGTAGTAAAAGTCATGATGCAAGAGAATCAGCAATAATGAAAGCAAAAGAGTGATTTCTGAGCAAGTAGAGAAGGAAGGATAGCTGACGACTTATCTAATAAGTCATTAGACTTGTGATAAGCTATCAGAGTTTCCATCAGGCATAGACAGAGAATGGACTTTAGCTAAAAGTTGTAATAGCATCTATGACAGGCCGTTAAAAGTGTGATAAGCTATCAGGCTAGTCGCCAGTCTTAGGTAGGGAAGGGAGTTTGAAATGAAGAAGTGACGACATTTTTGATAAGTCATCACATGTCTGATAAGACATGAAGAGTCACCATCATCTCAAGGCATAGATTATCAAAGTGAAGAGGGGCTGACGACATTCCTAATAAGCCGTCAGACTCTTGATAAGGCATCACACAAGTCATCACCTATCTGAGAAAATACTATGATCTATCATTTTGTTTCAATAATTAGACTGAAGTATTTAAAGCATATGTTAGGTTTTTCATTGATGTGGTTGGATCTTGGAACTCATGTTTTTTAGCATTGTTCCCTCTATTTTCCAACTTTAATTTTTTGGAGAGATTATTACAATTGTTTTGGATTTTCTACCATGATCAAAATGGAGAAACACCTTTTGCTATTCATCTTGCTGTAAGTTCATATATCAAACAATGAATTCAACTTATTATCATTATTATGGGATTATGAGTAGCTAAATTCCCTTAACCCGAGTTGTGGGATTTATGGGTTTAGATTTGTAACGTAACTAAGTGTTCAAGATTCTAACAGTGGTAGGAACTTCTTGTCAATTCCATTATTTTACATGCTGACAATTGGTTGCAAACAATAGACTTTGCTTACGAGTGATTTGCTTGGGGTAAGAAATTAACCTTAGTAAGAAGTGAATTACCAATAGGGACTTAGAATCATTAAACTTCCATTTAATAATTAATTCTATAACAAGATTAATTAACTTGACATAACATCCTGTTATGAAAGATAAATTCCCTAAGTTTGAGAGAATTAGGTGATTAAATGTCTACATAGGTTGAGAAAAATTTAGACATAACTTCGACAAAGATAGTCTGTTATTCCTATCTAGCACAAGAATCTTAAACAGTTACTAGTTTCTATCAAATCCCAATACCCATAGTGAACATAACTCTAGTTTTCC
The DNA here is from genome assembly GCF_002878395.1 of Capsicum annuum. Classification (NCBI taxonomy): domain Eukaryota; kingdom Viridiplantae; phylum Streptophyta; class Magnoliopsida; order Solanales; family Solanaceae; genus Capsicum; species Capsicum annuum. The sequence continues at coordinate 199,305,418 of NC_061114.1, forward strand.
TTATCATATTGATTTCAAACACTGAACTGTGAAGTAATTATTTGTTACACTTTCAAAAACACTCAGTCATAGTAAACTAATAACTATTAGTTGATTAACCCGTAGATAACTCAAATTCACACCCTATTCCCTGTAGGATTCAACCTCAAACTAGCTGTGTTATATATTGACAACAATTGCTTACATTCTCTTAAGAGAGGTGTAGTTTGAGATTTATCAAAAATGGCACCATTGACGAGGAATACGGTTGTAAATTAAAGTTTGTGTGCGCTAATTGACTGTTAGTCAAGTTTCCTAGTTTTCTATTTATATGTTATTTTTGTTTTATGCAGGACTTTTGTGGTGTATTCCAAGAACCATAAGTTCTAGAGGACCATTATTACCATTCAACCCGGAACCGCAACTAGCAGAATGAAAGACCAGCAGCATACTGACAAGTTAGTAGCCTTACCTAGAGCTTAGGTTAATGTGCAGTATGTCAGTTAACAAGTACGGTATGCAAATCTTGAGGATGAAGATTTGAGAGGTGAGGAATTTCTAAACCCTAATAACCCAAGGTATGCAGAGCAAATAGCTGTACCAGTATAGCGTAATGCTAAAATGAACCATCCATTCTGAGAAAGGCAAGATCACCAGCCAGTTTAGTATAACCTTAATGATGATGATGATGGAATAGATAGAGCAGGTGTAATGGGTGCAATTATTCCTCCATTATTAGCACCTGGGGAGAAATTCAACATTACGAGTACTATGATTTAACTCCTTAAACTGAAGGGGTTGTTTGGTGGCCTTGTTAGGGATGATCCAAACATACATCTGGTGAACTTTGTCACCATATGTAAATCTTTTGATAACCCAGGAGTGGGTTAGAATGTTATCTTTTTGAGGTTATTTCTATTGTCTCTGTCTGGGGAGGCAACATTGTGGCTTAATGAGCTGACACCTAATTTTATAACCCACTGGAGGCAGTTGAAAAGATATTTCCTAGAAAGGTTCTTTCCACTTTCTAGGAGGGTATAGTTGAGGGATGAGATCCACAACTTTAGACAGCTCCCAATTGAAGCCTTACATGAAACCTGGGAGAGATTCAAAAAAAAGCTGACACAGTGTCCAAACTATAATATGATGGATATACATTTGATGGAGACTTTGTACAGGGCTCTTAACTCTGTGACAAATCTAATTGTAGATAATGTTGCTGGTAGTTAGTTTGTTGATCTTACATTTCTAGAGGCCTCAGAAATACTAGAGAGAATGACCAAACAGAGTTGGGCATGACATACCATAGAATCAGTCGTAGAAAGCGCCACTATTTCTGTAGGTATGACTGCGGAACAACACAGAAGAGATGAGGAGCGTGATCAAAACATGGCTCACCTTAAAATGCAGATGGACTTGCTAACCAAGCATTTACTATTAGGTAAAACTGAGAAAGTTAAGGCTATGGGGTCGTTGGGCAAAGTAGAGTCTGACTCAGAAAAAGAGGCATATTATGTAAACAATCAGGGGGTTTTCGAGTCAATAGCCAAGGAAATCAAAAAACGAACGTATTATGACAAGGCAGGATATAAGAACCACGAGCAAGGAAATTGGAGGAGAAATAATGATATGAGCGGGCTATATGTTCCTTCTACAAATTACGAGGCTGCTACAACAAGTTCTAAAAAGATGTCCATGGAGGACTAATGGCTAAATTGTTAAAAGGAGTGGATCCTACCAACTCAGCTGTTACTAACATGAAGACCGATCTATCTTCTATTAGTCAGTTGGTAAACTCGCACTCCACTACAATGAAATAGTTGGAATATCAAATGAGCCAACTCTCCGTAGCACTGAACAAGAGGAAGAGTGGAACATTACCTTGTGATATGATCTAGAATCTTCAAAATGATGGTTCATGTATGGTGATTTCCACTAGAAGTGCTAAGATATTACCAGACCCTTTTGTGGGAAAAAATGTAGTTGATGATAAACTAGAAGAAGGTGGTCTGGTGGAGTCTGAGAAACTGGATGGTTTTAATAATACTTTGGAAAAAGGGAAAGGGAAGGAAAAGGAAGAAGTGGTGAAAACTCTCCCAAGACCACCAACTCCCTTTCCTCAAAGATTAAACAAAACAGTTGAGGACACAGAATTTAGTAAATTCATGGTGAGGTTGAAGAAGTTAACAATAAATATGGCTTTGGTGGAGGCACACGAGCAGATGCCTAGGTATGCTAATTTCATGAAGGACCTTGTGATGAAGAAAAAAATAGTGAGCTATAAACCATAGGATGATATCCATTATTGTAGTACTATTTCTATGAGGATCTTGGTGCAGAAGAAGGCCGACCCTGGAGCATTCACTATCCTATGTACAATCGGGTTTCTAAATTTTGCTAAAACCCTCTATGATCTAAGGGTAAGCATAAACCTGATGCCACTAGTCATGTATAAAAATCTAGGTGTGGAGGATCCTACTCGACAAACATGCAGTTGGTGATGGCAGATAGGTCTGTAAAATGGCCAGTAGGAATATTACATGATGTATTGGTAAAGGTGGCTGACTTTATACTTCCAGCAGATTTTGTAATCCTAGACTGTGAGGTGGACTTTGGAGTACCCATCATTTTGGGTAGACCATTCCTTGTGATTGGGAGCATGGTAGTGGACATGGAGTTGAATAAACTGTAGTTTAGTTTCAATGACAAAGAAGCAAGTTTCAAAATGCACTCATCTAGGACACAACAAAAGGAGATAAGTGTCTTCTTGATCGTAGATGTGTTTTATGAAGATGGGAAAGAGGTAGTAACATGGTGTCTTGATGAAGTCTGAGTAGTCAAGATAACCTAGTTGAGTTGTGACATTAAATAAGGCGCTAATGGGAGGAAACCAAAAATTTTGATGTTTCAATGTAGGTTTTTTTAATTTATTTAGAAAGGAAACATAATGAATGAATAGGTACACAGGGGTATAGGTGAAAATTGATGAAGTCAACCAAGTGACCCTGACGACATATGTGACGAGCTATCAAAATTGTGATAATCCATCATATATGTCATCATAAAATCCAAAATAAGGCTACACTTTGCCTAAGGTTGACGACGTTCGCGATGACTTATCAGACATCTGATAAGCCGTCAGGTAGTTTGGGCCCAATCACTGAAAATTTGACCCGGACCATAGTCGAACCTTTCCACCTTCCTGTATATTCTTTTTTCTCTCCTTTAAGTTTTACTTATTTCTATAGTTAGATTATTACCTTTTTTTAAAAAAAATATTTCCAAGTAAAATAAGAAAAATATACTTTCTTGTGAGAATGGGTTTGAATTCAAGAAAATCAAGGACCCTCTTTCATCTATGAACTTTTCTTCACTCAAGTAACTAAGTGAAAGTCATTCCTCAGGTCATATAATGGCACCCAAATAAAAGAGCCCCAAATCTACAAAGAAAGTAAAAAAGGGGAGTGTACCTCAGAGACTCTTCGATGAGGGCTCCGATTATGAGAAGGAAGAGCCACTGCTCAGGAAGCAAAAGAAAAGTAAAAACCCAAAAGAGCCTTTACCACCTCCACCAATTGATGTGGAGGAGATGAAGAAAGTGATACTGAAGCAACAACACCACCTGATAGTATAGATTCTGAGAAGCCTGAGTCCGAGGATTTTGAGTCTTGGGAGCCTGAGTCTGAGCATTCTGCATATGGGGAGCCTGAGTTAGAGCAAGCTAATTTTGAGCAACCTGAATTTGAGTCCCCTTTTCCTGAGCAACATGATGATGAAGAATATTTTATTCGGGGAACTATGGTTAAGTGTAAGAACCTCGGGATTCGAGACAGTGCTAGGTGGAAAATTCCCAAGACACAAAAAATCTTCCATGATGGGCTTCTCAAAACTAAATGAAGAACCATTAAAAGGCCCATCTTTGAAGAAAAGAGGATCATCACTACCGGGTTGAGCAAATACCCTAAAGTGGAGCAAAAATTCTAAGACTATTACTTAGGATGGACTACGAATGGAGGAAGCTCATTTTTCCCTACACTAGTTCGGGAGTTCTATGCAAACTATTAGGCTCAATTGGAGAACATGTGCAAAGAAGGAGAAAAATCAGTGGATCAACCTTTGTTGGATAAAGTTCTAGTACAGAGTGTGATGGTGGATCTCTTAGAAACAATAATCAATAGATTTCTTCATGACCTAGAATTCACTCCTCAGGCCACTTCACCTACATTCTACGCTCGACTGAAGCATCGTGCAAATCAACGACCTTGGTTTACTATACTCATAGCTGAAGGGAAACCTGAATGGCTGACCAACCTGAATGAAAGGATTTTTAAGGCCTCTCTAACTCAAGAGACAAGGTTCTGGTGGGGTGTAGTGCGCACCTATTTGATGCTTACTAAGGGAGATAATATCATTGGAGATGATAGAGAAATACTGTTGCAAGTCTTGTGGAGAAACTTAGTTTTAACTTTGGAGAGATCATTGCTGAGGAAATGAAAATTCAGGTCTCAAGGCCTGACATGGCATATCCTTTCCCATGTCTAATTACGAGGTTGTGTTAGAAAGCCAATGTACCTAAAGTTGTAGGAATAGACAATGAATTAGTTGCAAAGAAGACCCACAACCCCATCCGATTTGATAAAAATCAGCTGAGGTTGACACTTGACAGAGGAGCAGGGGTTGAAATAGATCTGCCAGTTACAAGTACTAGCTCAGCACGTAATGTAGCGGCACAGGGTTTTAAAATGGTAGCATCGATATCCTCAGCAATAGCTAATTAAGTTCCTAGAAATGAAACAAATCCTTCAGCTTCTGTGTGTACCAAAGAATTTTTCTTCAACCCGATGAATTTCAGAAGAGTGTAAAAACAAGACAAGTGGTGCGAGGCTCAGCTATAACTTTTTGCCAAGTAACTTTTCACTGAGGTAGATAGGAGGATTAAGGTTGCACTGGAGCCCTTCTGAGCCTTGCTCGATTGGATTGATGAGTTTGAAAACCATTTCAATACACGTTTAAGAGAAATATTAGGCTCAGACCTTGCACAATTTAGAGCTACCGTGAACAAAGTAAAGGCAGATGTTGGGGTATTACAGCAGCACCAACTTATGGTGTTGGAATATCTGGCTGTTGATGAGTTTGAGGGTGAAATTCCATTGCTTAATCTCACAAGGGAACCAATGAAGAAAAAGAATAAGAAGGGTGAGAAGAAAGGTAAGGGTAAGAGTGAATGGCCTGATAGTGATAAAGAAACAAAAGTAGAGAAGAGGGCGATAAAGAAGGCTAAAATAAAGAAGACGAGGAAAGTGATGATCAAGTCACTAGCTAACAATGAAACATAGGAGGAGGACCTACGAGTGAGAGCCATAGGTGCCTCAACCAGTAGGCCTCCAAAAACTGCTAGACAAGATGTGTCAGAACAGAGGGAGACTCCCATTAGAGATAAGGTAGCTGAGGATACAGCAGTAGGGTTAGGGACCCATGATCCCCATCCTTGATCTACTCTAGGTGTACCCTAACCCTTAGTTTAGTTTTTCTTTGATCTTAAGTTGAGGGTGTAGGGTGAGTTGTTGTTGTAACACTTTGTAGTTGATGGGAGAAACACAAGTACCTCAAGCAGTTAACATGGTTTTGTTATTTTGTGAACACCTCTCAAAGGTTCTAATTCTTGAACTATGTGATTTTCATCTAATTGTGACCGTTGTGCATCTTTGTATCGTATTAGTTCTAAATACTTGAAAACCATTTCTAAAAAACTGGATGAACTGGATAAGTAGTAACTTGTGATATTCTTATGTGCCATATGTATGTGAGATTGTACTTAGTTACCTTTGTATGTTGAATCTAGAACTTGCCCGGTTAGTCTTACCTAGAATGATAAGTAGGATAGGTGTTAGGAAAAGATCATAGGCCATTTTCTTATTATCCTACTTTGGGCTAAATGACCTTCCCTGTATGGATAATATCCTTTGATCCCTATTTTGAGCCTGAATAGCTTATTTCTTTTTATGATACCTATCACCATCCTATTTTTATATCATAATGAAACTGTTTTGGCCCTGGTCCTCCTTGGACACTGTGCACCTTGACTTAGGCAAATGGCCTAAGTTGAGGGTGGCTATCATAGGGGTATGTGATGTAAAATAAGTATGAAGAAAAATAGAATAAAAAAAAGAATAAAAAGCTGGGTGCAGTGGAAAAGAACAAGAAAAGTTGTGAAAAAAAAAAGTGATTGTAGAAAAGACCGCACCTATTCTGAATATGTGTGATCAAGGAAGGAGAAAAATAGAAAAAGGCTAATGAGTGATACCCCAAAAGATAGTGTAGTATCAAGGAGGCTTAGTCACTTTAAATATAATCGAGGATCATACCATCCCCTAGCCTACATTACAAGCCAAAGAGAAGACCTATAGTGATCCCAGCTGACCTTTCTGAAAGTCTTGGTAATGAAAATAAGGGCAATCCTATGGTATTCGTCATACATTGATTGGAATTTCATTTTGAGAGTTAGTGTCTTTTGATTGTCCCCATGATTACATATGTGATATCTGATATAAGTTAAGTGGGACTTCTTTGTAGTGAGGGCACACTAGTTATGTTACTAGTTCTAACTGGTATAGATAGTGTAGTCTTGGTACATACATAGTTGTTATTGCTGAACTGCTGCCATATATTGATTCATGTGTGTCACATTGTTGTTCTTCAATAATATATATACAGTTGTTTTAAAATTGGTTGACCTTGAAGATGGTAAAGATGTGTTGAGATAATATGGATGGTTGACTGCCGAATGTACTTTGTATCCTCTTTGTTGTGTTTTAGTTGCTTGAAGACAAGCAATTATTTTAAGTTGAGGGTTATGATGTGTGAGCAGATGCTAACACATTTGAGGCTTTTAATTGAGAATAATTACAAAGTCTTAAGAAACTTTTGTTGTTTTTGATTGTTTTCTCTTTGATATTATAGTAAAGGTCGAGATGCAAGAGAATCAGTAATAATGGAAGCAAAAGAGTGATTTCTGAGAAAATAGAGAAATAAGAATAGCTGACAACTTGTCTAATAAGTCGTCATACATGTGATAAGCTATCAGAGTTACCGCCAGGCTTAGACAGTGAATGGACTTCAGCTGAAAGTTGTGATGACATCTGTGATAGGCCGTTAGAAGTGTGATAAGTCGTCAGGCTCATCGTCAGGATTACGTAGGGAAGGGAGTTTGAAGTGAAGAAGTGACAACATTTCTTATAAGTCATCATATATTTGATAAGCAATCAAGACTCACTGTCAGCTCAAGGTAGAGATTATCAAAGTGAAGAGTAGCTGACGACATTCCTAATAAGACGCTAGACTCTTGATAAGGAGTTACACAAGTCGTCACCTGTCCGATAAAATACTGTGATCTTTGATTTTGTTTCCATAATTAGACTGATGTATTTAAAGCATATGTTAGGGTTTTCGTTGACGTGGCTAGATTTTGGAACTCAAATTTTTTAGCATTGCTCGCTCTATTTTCCAACTTTAATTCTTTAGAGAGATTATTATAATTGTTTTGGGATTTTCTACTATGATCGAAGCGGAGAAACACTTGTTGTTATTCATCTTGCTGTAAAATCATATATCAAACTATGAATTCAACTTGTTGTCTTGATTATTAGATTAAGTGTAGCTAAATTCCGTTAACCTGAGTTGTGGGATCTATGGGTTTGGATTTGTAATATAACTAAGTGTTCAAGATTCTAACGGTGGTAGGAACTTCTTGTTAATTCCATAATTTATATGCTGACTATTGGTTGCAAACAATAGGCTTTGCTTACGAGTGATTTTCTTGAGATAAGAAATCAACCCTAGTAAGAAGTGAATTACCAATAGTGACTCGAAGCATTAGACTTCCATTTAATAATTAATGCTGTAACAAGATTAATTAAGTTGAGATAACATCCTGTTATCAAAGATAAATTCCCTAAGTTCGAGAGAATTAAGCGATTAAATGTCTAAATAGGTTGAGAAACATTTAGACATAACTTTGACAAGGATAGTCTGTTGTTCTTACCTACCACAAGAATCTTGAACCGTTACTAGCGTCTGTCAAATCCCAATACCCATAGTGAACATAACTCTAGTTTTCCTTACCATATTGATTTCAAACACTGAACTGAGAAGTAATTATTTGTCACACTTTCAGAAACACCCATTCATAGGAAACTAATAACTATCAATTGATTAATCCACAGATAACTCAAATTCATACCCTATTCCCTGTGGGATTCGACCCTAACCTATTTGGGATATATATTGACAACGATCGCTTACATTCTCGTAAGAGAGGTATATTCTGAGCGTTATCAAGTCTATTTTCAAATCATGCAGGCTAAGTGATAAAGGACTCTCCTTTGTAACTGCAAACTAAAAGCTGAAATCTCATAGCTAATGACTTATGTAAAACAATATCTGCATAAAATCGTTAGCCTTTACACTTTGTTTCTAAAATTTATTTTTTCATTCTATTTTAGGACTTAGGCTTTAGAGAGGTTCTTCTAACCTACATTCACTATGTGAGCTATCATAGTGTCCAATGTCTAGTTCCCCTAAGGGGAAAAACTCACATTGGAAAGAGGCGTCATACTCTTTCCAAGGAGTATAACCTGAGCTAAGTGATCACAATCTGTATCTTTATCCATATACAAATGGAATATAATATTAATTTGTACCTACGTTGGCCCATAGTTCTGGGAAATCAAGATGCGATAAACCCACAATTCCTGCTCGGTGATAATTATTACACACTTTAATCTGTATGCTCAATCTATAGGAAATCTACTTTAAAACTAGCATAATAGTTTACTATAAAAACCAGTTATGCATCTATTTAATTTAAACTATAATCAAAACTATAAGGTAGATTCATATCTAAACTGAGGATCAAAAGATCAAATCTAGTTCAAAATCTGAGTATAAACTAACCATAGGATGCCTGAAAGCATAATCATTTTGAAATATCAATATTCAAACTAGGTCTTAATGACCCATTCTTTAAATTTATGTCAAATCAAAATAATACTTCATGCTCAATAATCTTCTTGAAATACTTCAATAATTTCAGTCAAGATAATGAAATCAAAATTACAATATAAATCTTATGGATCAAAACATGAGCATGCAAAATCCTGATGCTTTGAATCTCATGCTTTCCTTCATATAACTTGCAAAATAATATCATGCTTAAATCTCAATTGAAATTTTTAAATCAAGCATAAATAGAGAGAACAAGCTTGCACTTTAACACTTAAATCACTTTACAAATCCATAAAATCAAAACAAGATAAGTTAGGTATGAACCCTAACTGCAATATACATAAATTAAACTTTAAAACTAGTTTTGGGCACAAGGATGAAAAAGCATCCTTGTTCATAACCCCACATACCTTATTTGATAAATTGAATATGAAAGCTTGAACTTTTAATCTTTAATGGTGTTCTTGAAAATTATTCTTGAAGTTCTTGTACTCGGAAGCTTAGATTATTAACTTTCTTGGAGAAAATTTGGTGGAGTTCTTGGTGTTCCTGAAGGGGCTAGGATTTTCTTGGAGAGAAAGAAATGAATTATGATGTATCTGATGCTTTCGGGCATAAAATTAAGTGTCATGGATGGATTTGGGTAAGGGAAAGTGACCAAAGTGCCCCTATACCCTTTCGAAACTGAAATAGCATCTGAAATAGTTCCAAAACTCAATTTCCATTATGTCACATCGCTAATCTCATCGATGACCGACGCATTGTGTCGCGTTACAATCGCGTCGGCTTACTGCCTTATGTGGAAAATACCATAACTTTTTGCTCAGGTATCGAATTAAGGCAAAATTGGTATCGTTGGAAAGCTAATTCAATTATCTATAATTTGGTTGGTATTGAGCTAAAAATTAGGCTTATATAAAAAGTTATAAATGTATGAAGTTGACCCTTGTAGAATAAAATACCAAACTTTGAACGACTCAAAGGCTCTAAGATCAACTTTGTTCTAAATGATTCTTATGAAAATTTTTCACCTCAAAAGCACATAAAACATGAGAATAAAGATCCTAAAACTTATATTCACATGAGAATCATTTGGATTTTAGCTTATACACATAGGAATAACGATTCAAAGACTAGCTCAAATATGCAGGGTAATACTGTTAACACGAAAACTTCTTGAGAGAATGAGAGCTTGACATTAATGTTCCTTCTTGCATAATCAGTAACTAGGTATGTGAAATTTTTCTTTCTCGTGAGGAGACATGCGAGCTAGTCAAGGTGGGTGATTTTTTCATCTTCTACACAATGATAAAAATGAGGGTATAGTATGCAAGTCATTTTTAGAGTGTTAGTAGTTGTTACATGGTTGCTCACCAAAGTCTAATGCATCATTCGCTATTCCACTTTATAATGAGGGTAGTGTTTAGAAACTTATTTGTCCATTTGTGAAATTCTTTAGTGGTGGTATTCAAGTTAAGTCATCGTGAACATTGATTGATAGAATGAGGGAACACATTGTCTCATAATATAGGGGTAGTGTTGCTCGAGGACAAACAAAGTGTTAAGTTGGGGTATTCAAGAGTGGTGTTATTACCGCTCATTCTTATTTATTATTCATGCACAATACGTTGATTTGAATGCATAAATGAGAAAACTTATGGTTAGATACACTAATATCCACTTAATGCAGGTAATAAAGCTAAGGAGGTCAAAAGATATGGATTGGAGCTAAAAATGATAAAGAGGAAGCATAGAAGAGTGCACTTGAAGACTTGGATTATATCAGCTCCAGTTATCACGACCGTGGTCCTGTAGCTACGACAGCGGTTAGTCAAGATAGTCAAAGAAATACGGTCGCAAATCTAGCTGCAATCGCATAGGTGCGGTTGCAGTCCAATACACGTAATCGCGGATCAGCGAGAATTGGCCCAAAGGTAAAATTGTAAAATATCATGAAAAATCCCCAATCATATATAAGCAAAAACCCTTTCTACTTTGGGTATTTCTTGTCTTACAATATAGTTTTGAATTCTAAGCTTGAAAACCTAATTGGGCAAGTGTGTAATATACTTTGGAGACTCAAACTTTTTACTTTTTTATTGAAGAATGAATGTTTTTGTTGAACCATATGGAATATCTCTCTTTACTTTCTTCATGAGTAGCTAAGTAATTTAGTCTTCAGATTATGTTGAATTAGCATGTAATTGTGTGTGGGTATTATTGTGTTTGCATAGATTTTAGTTGTTGAGTATGGATTTCATCATTACTTAAGCTTATGAGTTGGGATTTCATGGGTGAAATTCTAAATTTCAAAATGGGTTTGATGGGTGAAAGATCCAAGCTCTAGGAACCCTCTGTCATCCTCGAAAGAGGGACTTATATAAATATTAGGTAATCCATAACATACTCGAAAGAGGGTTATTAGGGGACAAGGCAATGGTGAACAAGTAAGTCTATGGTTTACTACCCTTTGCAATCTTAGAAATAACTATTTAGGAAGTTTAAATCATTTTAAGAGAATCATCCTACAAATAGGGATGCTTGGTTGAGGTTTTGGGTGGTTACATAAACTCCACACTTATTAGGTGCTCGAAAGAGCCAATAGGTGAAATCGTTGTGGTTTTATCCAAAGATTAACCTTAATGACATTCGACCTATCCTATCCATTACTTAACACTTGCCTCTAAGGAGACATAATCCCAATATTCCTCAACCTCTTGAATTTACACCAAAGATAGCATTCACTCTGTACTAGTTAAAGTTTGTTTGAAGAATTTTCGACAAATTCCCGCTATTTAGTTATACATCTTATTTCTATTAGCATTTTGGTTAACCTTATAGTAAATTTAGAACCTATAGATTGGAAGTCTTTAGCATTCACTCCTTGATATTTGACCCCAATTTACATTGGGTTACTTGACAATGACCGCCTTATCCATCAAATATGAGAGTGAGTTAAGCATTATCATATGTTATGTTCAAGAAAACTTGAAACTGAACACTAAACTAGGATTATGGAGGTATCATCTAACTGACATACCCCAATATGAGTTTATTGTGGTCCAACCTTTGACCCCAGTTGGAAGGGTATCGCTACCATGCTTCTAATACTAACAAAAATTGTGTGGATTCACTAAAGTAAAGTCCCGAAGGTCTAAAGAGTCACCCTCTACTAGTAGGTGCCCTGATGATATATGTTTTAACCCTCAACTGGCAGGCTAACGTCTCAAACCTACACTTGCTACGTAGAATGGAGGGATTGCTACTAAGATTCACAACCTCAATTGGAAGGTGAGCCCCATCCCTGGGTTTGCTCAGGGCCAAATCCTACTCTCGACTAAACTGACACAGATTACTGAGTTGATCTAAGTCTGGCTGATATAATAAATGACTAACTGATCATGCTAATGCGTATATGAAACCATTCTAAAAATACTGAGACTAAGTAAACAACTAATTTTTAGGTATTCATAACCCCCAGGATCCGATAGTAGTAATAATAGGACCACATGAAAGCTTTGAAAACCATAGAAGGGAATAACTATTCAATATTCAACACTTAGGCATTTCATCAAACACGTGAGGGTCACGAGTTAAAGTATGGCAATAGTTAAATCATGTGCTAATAACATAATTGCAATACTAAAAACATGGGTTAAGGATTTAACATGAAAATAATCATCATTCAAACGTGTCAAGAGTGAATTGCAAAGAAATCACATGGTAATCTTAATTCAAAATCAAAGTTCATATGAATTTCATGGATATAAATCATAATAACATGTAAAAATCATAATTTAAAACTTAAAAGTAGGTTCTTGGACTCCCTGGATGAAAATGGCTCATGGATGAACATGAAACATACCTTAAAACTTGTATCTTGAAAGTGAAACAAATTTCTTGAGAGTTCTTGGATTAATTCTTGGTATTGAACTTGAATTTGATGAACCCTAGTTGCTTTTGGGGAGAAGAAAATCACCCCTTTTTGCCTTGCGATGGCTGATTTTTGAGTTATGATAGACTAGAGTAGTATTTACGCTTGTTAACCACTGTTTGAAGGGTGAAACGATTTGTTTTGGGATTAAAAGAGCAGGAAAAGACCAAAAAACCCTTTAAAAACATCTTTTCAGCGCTGAACTATCCCAGGTGACAGACCGTCACTTTGGTGACTAACCATAACTCCAACCTTTACTATGTGACTAGAAGTCGACCTTTCTTCCTAAGGTTGACGGCCTGGCGTGATGGTCCATCACTGATGCGAAGGTCTATGTAATACCCCATATCTCTACCTAGCTTGAAATCATCCCAAGAATGTTAGAAACTTAATTTGAAAGATGAATCCACTTTTGTACTTATGGAATTTTAAAGATTTTAACTTTTTTTAAAGTGGGAAATTGAATAATCTTTCCAATGATTATTTCATCCAAATCCAGTATCATAGTAAAAAGTTATGGACGTTTTATTGAGAGTTGTTAGAACCGCGCAGGTAGGGGTGGGCATAAAATACCAAAAACCGAATTACCGAATCGAACCAAAAAGTTTGGTAATTGGTATTCTATAATTTGGTATTTGGGATGGTATTTGGGTGTAGAATTTTAAAATACGGTATTTGGGTTCGGGATTGGTAATAAATATTACAACCATTTGGTATTTGGTATTTCCCGAATATCTAGTTATAGTTAAGTGACCCATAGGTCACATACTTAGTCCACACTCCAAAGGCCACATACTTGTGTAAATATTGCTCAAGCAAACTTTGAACTGTTAAATGTAGTCATAAAGTAGACTCTTAACTTTACACAACAGACTTCCTTGCAACCAACATATGAAAACTTTTGATGAAAATATCATGCTAAGACCAAAAATCATGACATGGAATGGAACAAGAAAAAAGAAGTTTTCATGATATGATACATAGCACCATTGCGGGCTGCACTTGCCAACTTCTAATCTTCCTAAAATAGGTCAAAATATGGCTTTAACCAAGGGGACTTGGTAAAGCCTTGTTAATCCTTGTATTCACATGTCAATAGCAGATGGATGCAAAACTCAGTACATGGCAGACAAAATAACATATATTGCTCTCCATCATATTTATAAGAAGTGATATTATGACTTTACAGTTCGTTATATTCAGTTCGTGTTACATCCACTTTGATGTAAATGCTATTCGTGCTACATCCAGTTCTCCCATTCTTAGAGCTGGATCAAACTATAATAACATAGGTTTTAAGGTGTTTCGTTAATTGAGACACATGTATGAACGTGTAACAAGACAAAACAAAATTATTTTTTTTTGGCGTAAAACTGTGTATTCAAAGGCATAAAACTATCAAACAAAATTGATTTTTTCTCAAAAATATGGTTAGAGATCACCATTCTTATCATTAAATAGGATCACTACAAGCATGTTCAACTTTAATATGGTAATACCAAATTTCGTACCAAACCAAAATTTAATTTACTGATTATCAAATTATTGATCTGAAGCTTAATGGTATGGTATTTGGTATCTACTTTCAATTACCAATTATCAAATTAACGAACCCAATTATGAAAATACCAAACCAAATATAGAAGGCCCACCCCTACGCCCAGGTGCAACAGGCAGATTGAAGGACCGTCGAACTAGCGATGGACCGTTGCCTAGACCGTCGTAGCTAAGGTAGTAAATCAAATTTCTTACCATGGAGTGATGGATAGGTTACAGTCCATTGAGCTTGCGATGGACCGTCGCCCAAGCCATTGCTACCAAAGCAGTGAGTCCATATTTTGGTCCATGTGCGACGGTCAAAACGATGGACAATCGAGCCAGCGATGAACCATTACATGAACCATAACAGATTCCATTAATTTATTTTGAAGTCATTTTTAAAAGTGTATTTGGGTCTTTTCCCACTCGTTTTAACCCCTAATATTATCAGATCAAGGCTAATAAGTTTATTATTCTTCAACAACAACAAATTAGGGTTTTCTCTCTAAGACCAATCCTTGAGAAACAAAATCCAAATTATCTTCAAGAAGATTCAAGTTATTCAAGTTCAGTAACTTCAAGAAAATCACTACCCAGGTATGCATTGTGTTCATTGATGGACTCGTTTTGTCCATGAAACCCAAGAAACTCTTTTCAAAGTCCAAGTTTATGGATTTTTATGAATTTCTTGTTGGATTTGCTTTAGTACATATTGATAATGATTAATTGAATTATATTCCATGTTTAGTGATAAATCTTGAGTGAAATTAATTATTATAGGTGTAGCTTCATGTGAACTTATGATTGAACCCTTGAATGATGAAATGAGAATTGAATCACGATATTTGCTTGTTGCGTAATGTTGTCTACATGTACTATGCTCACAATGTGGTTGATTAATTGACTATGTGAATGAAAAGTGCCATACTATTACGATAATATGATATCCCCATTCATGTACAAGTTCAAGCATGTCAAGTGTTTGATAGAATGCCATAGTCAATGAATTATGAATGTGTGTGTGGCCATTGAGGTGCTTTAGAACTTGTACACTATGAATACTCCAACTTATTATATTATGGACTGTTGATGTGATTATGTATTCAAGAAAGTCATGCTTTGTCAATTTCCATCCATCGAATCCTGGGGTACTTGTACCCAAAAATTTAGTTTTATGACTAGAGTCTATATCATGTTATCAAGATACTATTAGTGAAGTCATGTTCAGTAAAATTTAGTCAGTCGCAGGACTCAAGAAAACTCTATAATATCAGTAATCTCAATTAGTTATCAGGTCTCAGTAATATGCCATCAGTCAACGAAACTCAGTTAACTCAGTACGGTCAGTTTAGTTAATCATGTTTAGTATCTATTCAGATGGGAGTAGGAATTAGCACCGAGTTAACCTAAGGATGGGAACTCACCTGTTATATAAAGGTGTGATTCTTAGAAGCAATCCTTGCATTCCAAAACTATGTAGCTAGCATAGGTTGAGACATCATACCTTTCTATACGAGGGTAGATGAGGTGGCTTAACCTATTATATGAGGGTTCCTACCATTCTCATTAAAGTTATTTATTATATGAGAGTTACTCATAGATTTTCCTTACCAATGGTGTGTTATTAACACCCTTCCTATTGGGGTTAAAGATTGTACCCCAACTCAGCCATAATAGTGTATTAGGGGCATGTCGGTTAGTGTCTACTCCCCATAATTTTAGTTACAAAATTTAGGATTGTCAGATATAGTCATTCAATCCCAGTAATAGAACTCAGATAGTTCTATAGAATTTTAGGACTGTCAGATACAGTCAACTCAGAATAGTACAAAAATCAACTAGTTCCATCAGATTTAGGACTGTCAGATACAATCACTCATGTTATTAGTTATATTAATCATCATAACTTAGTTACTAGTCATGATAGTTATCATTAAATTCATGTTATCATAATCTCAAATATAGGTACTATGTATTCATGCATGTATTCTCACGTTCATATTATTTAGTTAGCCAGTATTGTTCATCCATATGAACCCTTTTACATTCGGCCTACCTCACATGCATACCAGTACATTCGAAGTACTGACGTATTTGCACTATGGTGTTTTATATCATATGTTCATAAGCATGAGCTCTAGAGCATCAATAGCATTCCAGTCTCAGCAGTCAGAGTTAGCAGTGAGTCCTCATCATTCGAGGACATGATCATTTCTTTATTATCTCATTGATCAATTTGTTAGTTGGAGTTAGTTTGGGACATGTCCCATCAACTCCTTATTCAAAATTTTTAATCAGTTAGATGTTTTTCAAACTACAGTATATTCAGATAGTTTATTTTAGTTTTGTTTTGGGTATTTCATACCCTACCATAATGTTATATTTTATCAGATCTTATGTTATAGTTTTGAACCTTATGTCCTTTCAATTCATGTTCTACATTTATATAGTATATCAGGCAATATACAGGTATAGATATTAGTCATGGGTTAGCTTGTGGTCCTTCGAGGTCATGAGCACCATGTAGCATTTTGGGTACCAGATTCAGGGTGTAATAAACTTGGTATCAGAGCCTAAGGTTAAATAGTGTCCTTGAAAATCTTAAAGTCGCACCTAGTAGAGTCTTGTACCTGGATATATTGCGCGCCATATTTATGTGCAAGAGGCTATAAGATGTTTTAGTAACAGTATCCCCTCTTTCAGTATTTATGTCATTGAAGTGAGCATAATTTGAATCTAATCTTTCAGTCTAATCTATTTCTCTCTTTCTTTAATAGAACATGCCTTCTAAAAAAAGAAATAGGAACCAGTCAGCTTCTCAGCCTGAAGCACCTTTGTGCAAACATGTTTCTCATGCAGAGTTTAGAGATGCATTTACTACTCTTTCTTAGTCAGTTGCTGTTTAGAAAGAATGACTAGCTATTGTTCCGGCCAACCCAGTGTCCAATTTAGCTGCAGCCAGGATTTGACACTTCACCTGAATGAATCCTTCATCCTTTTCATGGGTCTAAGTCAGATGAGGACCCTCAGGAATTCATTGATCAGGTTCAGAAGGTTACAGATATTATGGGGGTTACTTCTAGTGAGAGTGCTGAGCCAGCTGCATATCAGTTGCAGGATGTTTCTCAGACTTGGTACAAGTAGTGGAAGTCAAAAAGGCCAGATAATGTAGAGCCTATTGAGTGGGAGGAGTTTGTCACTGCATTCTTAGAGAGTTTCTTTCCCCTAGAGCTGAGAGAAGCTAAGGTGTTAGAATTCATCAACCTCAGGCAGGGAAACATTACGGTGAAAAAGTATTCTCTTAAGTTTACTTAATTAGTCAGATATGCTCCTTATGTGGTTGCAGATAGCAGGGCCAAAATGAGTAAGTTTGTTTCTGGGGTGAATGATAGTGTGGTCAACGAGTGTAGATTTGTGATGTTGAATAGTGACATAGCTTTTGCTAGGATTATGACTCATGCTCAACAGATAGAAGAGCAAAAGATTAAGATGAGGGAGAAGCAGAATAAGAGAGCAAGGACAGGTATTTTAAACCTTGCTCCACCTAAATCAGAAGAAGAAAACCATTTTTAGTTTTATCCTAAGTCATCAGTTCCAGTTCTTTTTCCAGCCAGTGTTCCAGTTTCTAAGTTTAGGGATGGTAACAAAGATAGAGCGCAAGTCTATCAGTCTCAGGGCACTATTAGTAGTTCCTGTACCTATCCTCTTTGCTAGATTTATGGCAAGCGCAATCACGGTATTTGAAAAGCTGGCAGTGATATTTGTTTTAAATATGGAAAGTCCGGCCACAGAGTCAGTAGAATCATTCCGTAGCTTAGTCTGGTCACCCCAATTAGTAGGGTGCCACTACCAGTGCTACTAGTGGGCAACACCCAAATAGAATTTATGCTCTATAGTCCCAGCAAGATCAGGAAAATTCTCCTAATGTAGTTACTGGTACATTACAGATCTTTCATGTGTATGTTTACGCTTTGCCAGATCAAGGAGCTTCTTTGCCTTTTATTACTCCCTATACTGCAGTCGATTTTAGATTCAGTGCTAAAATTATAGTAGAACCCTTTTTATTTTCTACCCTAGAAGGTAAAACCATCATAGCCCGGTGGGTATATCGGAACTACCCAGCTATGATATTTTAGAAAGTCACTTTATTGGACTTAGTCAAATTTGAGTTGACTGATTTTGATGTCATTATCAGTATGTACTGGTATCATTCCTTCTATGCCACAGTCCAATTTCAGTTTTCAAATAAACCTATCCTAGAGTGGAGGGCTAGTACTTCAACTTTCAGAGTTCAGCTTATTTCCTACCTTTGGGCACGAAAAATGATATATAAAGGATGTGTCTATTACCTTGTTCATGTTAAGGATTCTAGTTCTGAAACTCCCTGTCTTGAATCAATCCCTATAGTGAATGAATATTCAGATGTCTTTCTCGAAGATTTTCCAAGAATTCCTCCCAAAAGGTAAATAGACTTTGGCATTGATCTTCTTCTAGATACTCATCCTAAATCTATTTATCCATGAAGAATGGTCACAGAAAAACTCAGAGAATTGAAAAAGCAGTTGAAGGATCTTCTAGATAAGGGATTCGTGTAATACCCCGCATATTTCTAAGCTAGGAAGTGAATAAGTATTCCTACGTATGAAATATCCTATCCTGTAATTCATATTTGAGTACATGACTTACAATGAATATCCTAGTGATAGGATAGCTTATGATGCATTAAGCATGTTCATATGAGTCACTTAAGGTAATACAAGCTAAGAGTTTTTGAATCCATCAAGTTTGAGTGTTTGATTTTGTAAGTGTCATCTTTGAACGAGAATAACTGGATGTTTATATGGTATTTTGGCTGATTTAGACCCACCAAATTTTACAGAATAGAATTAGCTTTCCAACGATACCAATTTCGCCTTAATCTAATACCCGAGCAAAAAGTTATGCCCATTTTTGTGAGAGACAGTAAGCATAGGCGATTGGTTAGGTGCCGCCAAACCCAAGCATAGGCGATTGGTTAGGTGCCACCCAACCCAAGCATAGGCGATCACTTGGGCTCCGCCTAAGTCAGTTCTAGGTGTCAAAAACACTCCATTTTGAGTTATTTTAAAGGTAATTAAGTCTTTAAATACTCCTAACACATCCCTAAACTTAACCCTACGAAATATATAGCTTCTAAACATATTGCAACCCTATTTTCATCTCAAAGCTCATCATCCAAGAGCACTAGAGAATAAAAACAACTAGGGTTGCATAATTAAGCTTGAAGATCCGATTTCAAGGAAATTCCTCCATCAATCATCAAGAATCTTCCTTCTAAGGTATGCATAGTGTTCATCCACAGATTCCTTTCGTCCGTGGAGTTCAAGAATTAATCTTTAAAACACAAAACCATGGTTGATTGTGGTGATATGATCATACCCATGTTGATGCTTGTTTGTTTTTCCTCTTTTTCAATATAAAGTATGATTTCTAGATTGTTGGGTGTTGATGATCATGTTGTTGATATTGGGTGATTCCCAAGATAGAATCTTTACATGTTTTTGTGAATTCATGATATCATATGACTTGGAAACATGTAAATTTGGTTGTTCATGATGTATAATTTGGTGATTTCACCTATGCTTGAGACATGCATGTAAGGTGTTTGGTAAAATTCCTAAGGAACTAGAAACCATGCAATATAGCTAAATTGTGACTAAGTGAAGGATTCATGATATTCCCTTACGTTCCAATGATTTCTATGTTGTTAATGTTCCTTGTAAATGTTGTTAGAATACTCATGAACTATTGTTATGAGATTATGCTATGTTTACTTACAAATCCTACTTATGAACAAGATGTATGATAACTATGCAATCCATATGAACTTCTATGCTCTTAGTATGTGTTACCAATATGATTATGCAATGAACATGATATTAAGATTGGGCAAGTACTTCCATGTGATATGAAATCCTTTCCATGCAATACATTGTTGATAACCATGCTTAGTATGAGATCCCTACTTTTGATATTATAAATTATGGACTCTACTCTTATGATCAAGTCAGTCATGTGTGTCGGTTTCCTTCTATCGAGTCCTGGGGGTACTTATACCTGAAAACTATAGCTGTGTGCCTAGATCCATGTCATGTTTCATGATATCCGAACTCAAGCTATGATTCCATAGACTTCAGTAAGTCAAGTGACTCAGGAAAACCTCATGATCTTAGTCAGTTGTCATATATCAGTAACATTATGCCAGTTAATGGAATTTAGTAAGATTAAGTCATGCACAGTCAATTATTCATGTCCAGTCCCTCCAGATGGGAGTAGAGATTAGCACCGAGTGAACCCAAGGATGAGAACTCACCCGCCAGTTTAGGGTGTGATTCTTGGTAGCAATCTTTGTGTTCCAGAACAACGTAGCCAGTGTAGGTTCAGTTATATTAACCCATCAGATTAGGGTTGATGAGGTGGATTAACTTGTCAGTTTAGGGTTCCCAGCATTCTCATTGAGTCCCCACCAGATAAGAGTCACTCACACGCTGTCCCTACCCATGGCACGGTATTGACACCCCTCCCGTCGGGGCAGATATTGGACCCCAGCTTAGCCATAACGACATACATGGGGCATATCGGTTAAGCACTACTTCCCACAGTTTTAGTATCAGTCTCAGTAACAGAATTCAGGGCGTTCTTCAAATTTCAGTATATACAAGACTGTCAGACACAGTCATCCATGTTATCAATTTCAGTATCAGTCATGACAGTTATCAGTAAACCATGTATTAGCTTACAGGTCATGCTATCACGTATTCATGGTCCCAGTTTCTATATATGTGCGTTTGCACTCCCAAGTTCATATTAGTTAGTCAGTGTTGTTCATGCATGAAACCCTTTATGTTCAACCTACCTTCCTTGTATACTCAGTACTCTAGTTGTACTGGCACATTTGCACTATGGTGATTTCTTTTCATGTTACACCATAGGTTTCGAGGCAGGAGCTCCAGCCCAGCAGTAGCAGTAGCATTCCAGTCGTAGAGACACAGTGAGTCCTCATTGATTCGAGGAACATCTAATTTGATACATTTATTTATTTCTTCAGTTTAGTTTTACGAAGTTAGTTGGAGACATGTTCCTTCAACTTCTTATTCAGATGGTTTAGAGGCTTTCAGATCTACTTTCAGGTTTATGTTCAGATTTACATTCAGATTGAGTATAATTTGGTATTTTCACCCATATAATTGAATTTAGTTGAACCTTATGGCCTGATAGTTCCATGTATTCCGCATTATTATATCATGATTTGCAGTATACAGGTAAGGATACCAGTCATGGGTTAGCTTGTGGTCCTTCAGGGTCATAAGCACCGGGTAACATTCCGGTTCAGCGAATCAGGGTGTTACAAACTTGGTATCAGAGCCTAAGGTTCAATAGAGTCCTAGGAAGTCTGAAAGTCGTATCTAGTAGAGTCTTGTACGTGGGTGTGGTGCGTGCCACATTTATGTGCGGGAGGCTATAAGATGTTTTAGGAACAGTCCCCTTTCTTCATTATTCATGTCATGCTAGTGAGCATAATCACAAGTTAAACTCTCAGTCTAATCTATTCTTCTCTTATTCCAGACCATCGTCCCAAAGAGAAGAAACCAGCCAGCTCCTCAGCCTGAAGATCCTTTGGGCGAACATGTTTCCCTTGCGGAGTTTAGAGTCGTATTTACCATACTTACTCAGTCCATGGCTGCACAGAATAAACGGCCACCAGTTATTCTAGCTAATCCAATGGCCACTCCCAAAGAAGCTAGGGTTTGGGACTTCACCCGGATGAACCCTCCATCTTTTCATGGGTCTAAGTATGATGAGGACCCTCAGGAGTTCATTGACCAAGTCCAGAAGGTCATTGACATCGTGGGTGTTACTTCTATTGAGCGTGCTGAGTTAGCCGCCTACCATTTACAGGAGGTTCCTCATGATTGCTACAAACAGTGGAAGTTTGAGAGGTTAGATGATATAGGCCCTATCGAGTGGGATAAATTTGTCACAGCCTTCTTAGACAGATTCTTTCCCCAAGGGCTGAGGGAAGCCAAAGTTCTTAAGTTCATCAACCTCAGGTAGGGGAATATGATGGTTAGGAAGTATTCTCTCAGATTTACTCAGCTAGCCAGGTATGCTCCTCATGTGGTTGCAGACAATAGAGCTAAGATGAGCAAGTTCATTTCAGGGGTCAACGGTAGCGTGGTAAATGAGTGTAGGTCTACTATGATGATCGGTGATATGACCTTAGAAAGACTCATGACCCATGCCCAACAAGTAGAAGAGCAGAAGTTTAAGACTAGGGATAGGCAAAACAAGAGAGCAAGGTCAAGTAATTTCAACTTTGCTCACCCCAAGTCAGATGGAGGAAACCGTTCACAATTTCGCTCCAAGTCAGCTGTTCTAGCTCCTTCCTCTGCCAGTTCTTTAGTGCCAAAGTTCAGAGACGGTAATAGAAACAAAGGGCAGTCTCTAAATCTCAGGGCAGTGTTAGCAGTGCCTGAATGAATCCCTTTTTTTAGACTTGTGGTAAGAACCACAAAGGCATTTCCAGAGCCGGTAGTGATATCTATTTTGGTTGTGGCAAGCCAGGCCACAAGATTAGAGAGTGTCTACAATCAAGTCTTTAGGGTCAGCAAAATTATTCTATAGCTCAGTCCAATTGGCCAAACCAGCATGGTGCCATTTCCAGTGCTACCAGTGGGCAACGCCCAAACAGACTCTATGCTCTTCAGTCCCAGTAGGATCAGGAAAATTCTCCTGATGTCGCTACTGGTACATTATAGATTTTGCATGTTCATGTTTATACTTTGCTAAACCCAGGTGAATCTTTGTGTTTTGTTACTCCATACACAACAAGTGATTTTGGAATCAGTCCTGAAGTCCTAGCAGAGCCCTTCTCAGTCTCTACCCCAGTGGGTAAAACCATCATAGCTCGGTAGGTATACAGGAACTGCCCGGTTATGATATCTCAAAAATCCATATCATCAAATTTTGTAGAGTTAGAGATGACTTAGTTTGATGTCATTCTTGGTATGAATTGGCTTAATTCCTCCTATGACACAGTCGACTGCAGAAATAGGATAGTTTATTTTCAGTTCCCGAATGAGCTCGTCCTAGAGTGGAAGGGTAGCATTTCAGCGTTTAGGGGTCAACTTGTTTCCTACCTTCGGCCAAGGAAAATGATTTCTAAGGGGTTTATGTATCATCTCATGCATGTTACAGATTCTAGTTCTAAATCTCCCAGCCTCGAAACAGTCCCTATTGTTAATGAATACTCAGATGTCTTTCTCGAAGATCTCCCAGGCATTCCTCCCGAAAGTGAAATAGACTTCGACATAGAACTTCTTCTGAATACTCAACCTATTTCTATTCCACCATACAGAATGGAACCAACAGAACTCAAGGAACAGAAATATCAATTGAAAGATCTCTTAGATAAGGGATTCATCAGACCCAGTATTTCCCCATAGGGTGCGCCAGTATTATTCGTACGCAAGAAATATGGTTCTCTTAGGATGTGTATTGATTATTGTCAACTAACAAGGTCACGGTCAAGAACAGATATCCTCTTCCCAGGATTAATGATCTATTCGACAAACTTCAGGGTGCCAATTACTTCTCTAAGATAGACCTTAGATCAGGATATCATCAGCTAGAGTTAGAGAATATGACATTTCAAAGATAGTTTTTTGTACTCGGTATGGTCACTATGAATTTTTAGTCCTATCATTTTGTCTTACCAATGCCCCTACAGCTTTTATGGATTTAATGAATCGTGTGCTCAAGAAGTACTTGGACATGTTTGCCATAGTCTTTGTAGCTGATATTTTGGTCTATTCTCGTACAGAGCGTGATCATGCAGACCATCTCAGGATTGTTCTTCAGACTCTTAGGGATCACCAGTTATTCTCTAAGTTTAGCAAGTGCGAATTTTGGCTAAGATCAGTAGCGTTCCTTGGCCATATTATTTCTGGTGATGGCATTAGAGTAGATCCTTAGAAAATCGAGGTAGTAAGAAATTGGCCCAGACCCGTATCTCCATCAAATATTAGGAGTTTCCTGGGTTTAGCTGGCTATTACAGACGGTTGTCAAGGGATTTTCTTCTATTGCATCTCCTATGTCTAGATTGACTCAGAAGAAGATTAAGTTTTAGTGGTCAGATTCATGCGAGAAGAGATTTCAAGAGTTGAAGACTCGACTCACCTCTGCTCCGATTCTTCCTATTCTAGATGGTTCAGACGGTTTTGTAGTCTATTATGATGCATCCAGAGTGGGTTTAGGTTGTGTCCTCATGCAGCATGGTAAGGTCATAGCCTAAGCCTCCAGACAGTTAAAGCCACATGAGAAGAATTATCCTACTCCTGATCTTGAGTTAGCAGCGGTAGTTTTTTCTTTGAAGATTTCAAGGCATTTTCTCTATGGAGTTCATGTAGATGTCTTCACAGACCATAAAAGCCTCTAGTATGTCTTTTCCCAGAAAGATCTCAATCTTTTCCAGATAAGGTGGTTAGAGCTCTTGAAGGATTATGACATGAGTGTTCTTTATCATACGGGCAAGGCCAATATTGTGGCCGACGCTCTCAGTCAACTCTCCATGGGTAGTATTTCTCACGTTAAGGATAGTAAGAAAAAGATAGCTCAGGAGATCCATCAGCTTGCCAGTCTAGGTGTTCGCTTAGTCGATTCTTCAGAGAGTGGTGCATATGTTCATACTAGTTCAGAGTCATCTCTAGTTTCCAAGGTGAAAGAGAAACACGACAGGGATCCTAGCCTTATCAAGCTCAAAGAGTCAGTTCAGAATCAGAAATTCAAGGTTTTATCCCAAGGAGGAGATAGTGTTCTTCGTTGTCAGGGTCATCTATGTGTTCCAGGTATAGATGAATTGAGACAACGAATAGTTGCAAAGCGCATGGTGCGCAATACTTTATTCATTCAGGGGCCACTAAGATGTACCACAATATGTGAGAGATCTATTGGTGGAGTGGGATGAAGAGAGATATTGCAGAGTTTATGGCTAAGTGCTCTACATGTCAGTAGGTTAAGATGGAGCATCAAAAACCTACTGGTTCCATGCAAGAGTTCACCATCCCTACTTGGAAGTGGGAAGAAGTTAACATGGACTTCGAGATGGGTTTTCCTAGAACTCATCATCAGCATGATTCAGTCTGGGTCATTATAGATAGAATGACCAAGTCAGCTCATTTTCTTCCTGTTGGTACTTCATATTTAGCCGAGGATTATTCCAAACACTATATCAGGGATTTAGTCAAATTACACGGTGTTCCACTATCTATCATCTCAGAAAGAAGTACCCAATTCACTTTTTATTTTTGGAAAGCATTCCAAAAGGGTCTTGGTACCCAAGCCCATCTCAGCACAACATTTCATCCTCAGACAGATGGTCAAGCAGAGAGGACCATTCAAACTCTTGAAGATATGCTAAGGGCGTGTGCAATTGGCTTCAAGGGAAGCTGGGATGACCACTTGCCTTTGATTGAAATTGCATACAACAGTAGCTATCATTCTAGTATTCAGATGGTTCCATTCTAAGCTTTTTATGGTAGGAGATGTAGATCTCTGATTGGTTGGTTTGAAGTTAGTGAGGCCTCAGTCATAGGTCCTGACTTAGTATTCGACGCCTTAGAGAAAGTTTAGTTGATCAGAGAGAGACTCCGAGCTGCTTAGAGCCGACAGAAGTACTATGCAAATGTTCGTAGAAAAGATCTCGATTCAAGGTCAATGACTATGTCTATCTTAAGATCTCTTCCATAAAGGGAGTGAAGAGGTTCTGAAAGAAAGGGAAAATCAGTCCCCGGTATATGGATCCCTTTAGAATGCTTTGTCACTTTGGCAAGGTAGCTTATTAGCTTAAGTTGCCTTCAGATCTAGCCTCAGTCCGTCCAGCCTTCCATGTCTCTTTGCTAAAGAAGTGCATAGGTGACCCAGCAGTTGTTGTCCCTATTCAAAGCATCAATATTCAGAACAGCCTCTCTTATGAAGAGATTCCAGTCGAAATATTAGATTATCAGTCTCGTAGATTGAGGAACAAAGAAGTCCCTCAAGTCAAGGTTCTTTGGCAAAATCAGTCTCATGAGGGAGCTAGTTGGGAAGAAGAAGCAGATATGCGTACCAAGTATCCTCACCTATTCCCCGCTAATTTAGATTAAGCTCAAGGTAACAGTTCTCCTTAAGCTTATTAAGTTTCATGTTCATGTTTCCAGTATAAACTTGGTACCTATTAACCATTTCATACTAAGTCATGCATTCATATGTCACTTGTCTGTGCATCAGATATGCACGAGTTCAGTATGTTTAGCATGTTAGTCATGAGATCAAGTTTCATTTCTTCATGTTCAGTTCAGGTTCTATTGTCTTGTTTCCCTTCTCAGTAAATTCTCATTTGAGGACGAATGTTCCAAAGGGGGAGATATTGTAATACCCTGCATGTTTCTAAGCTAGGAAGTGAATAAGTATTTCTACGTATGAAATCTCCTATCATGTGATTCATATTTGAGTGCATGACTTACAATGAATATTCTAGTGATAGGATAGCTTATGATGCATTAAGCATGTTCATATGAGTCACTTAAGGTAATACAAGCTAAGAGATTTTGAATCCATTAAGTTTGAGTGTTTGATTTTGAAAGGGTCATCTTTGAACGAGTATAACTCAATGTTACTAGGGTATTTTGGCTTATTTAGACCCACTAAATTGTAGAGAATCGAATTAGCTTTCCAACGATACCAATTTCACCTTAATCCAATAACCGAGCAAAAAGTTATGCCCATTTTCATGAGAGTTAGTAAGCATAGGCGATTGGTTAGGCGCTTCCTAATCCAAGCATAGGCGATTGGTTAGGCGCCACCTAACCCAAGCATAGGCGATCACTTGGGCACCACCTAAGTCAATTCCAGGTGTCAAAAACGCTCCATTTTGAGTTATTTTAAAGGTAATTAAGTGTTTAAATACTCCTAACATGTCCCTAAACTTAACCCTATGAAATATATAGCTTCTAAACATATTACAACCCTATTTTCATCTCAAAGCTCATCATCCAAGAGCACTAAAGGAGAAAAACAACTAGGGTTTCATAATTAAGCTTGAAGATCCGATTTCAAGGAAATTCCTCCGTCAATCATCAAGAATCTTCCTACTAAGGTATGCGTAGTGTTCATCCACGGATTCCTTTCATCCGTGGAGTTCAAGAATCAATCTTTAAAATACAAAAGCTTGGTTGATTGTGGTGATATGATCATACCCATGTTGATGCTTGTTTGTTTTCCTCTTTTTCATTATAAAGTATGATTTCTATATTGTTGGGTGTTGATGATCATGTTGTTGATATAGGGTGATTCCCAAAATGGAATCTTTATATGTTTTTGTGAATTCATGATATCATATGACTTGGAAACATGTAAATTTGGTTGTTCATGATGTATAATTTGGTGATTTCACCTATGCTTGAGATTTGCATGTAAGGTGTTTGGTAAAATGCCTAAGGAACTAGAAACCATGCAATATAGCTAAATTGTGACTAAGTGAAGGATTCATGATATGCCCTTACGTTCCAATGACCTATATGTTGTTAATGTGCCTTGTAAATGTTGTTGGAATACTCATGAACTATTCTTATGAGATTATGCTATGTTTACTTACAAATCCTACTTATGAACATGATGTATGATAACCATGCAATCCATATGAACTTCTATGCTATTAGTATGTGTTGCCAATATGATTATCCAATGAACATGATATTAAGATTGGGCAAGTACTTCCATGTGATATGAAATCCTTTCCATGCAATACATTGTTGATAACCATGCTTAGTATGAGATCCCTACTTTTGATATTATAAATTATGGACTCTACTCTTAAGATCAAGTCAGTCATGTGTGTCGGTTTCCTTCTATCGAGTCCTGGGGGTACTTATACCTGAAAACTATAGCTGTGTGCTTAGATCCATGTCATGTTTCATGATATCCGAGGTCAAGCTATGATTCCATAGACTTCAGCCAGTAATGTGACTCAGGAAAACCTCATGATCTTAGTTAGTTGTAAGATATCAGTAACATTCCACCAGTCAACAGAATTCAGTAAGATTAAGTCATGCACAGTTAGTTACTCATGTCCAGTCCCTCCAGATGGGAGTAGAGGTTAGTACCGAGTGAACCAAAGGATAGGAACTCACCCACCAGTTTAGGGTGTGATTCATAGTAGCAATCCTTATGTTCTAGAACTACGTAGCCAGCGTAGGTTGAGATATCTTAACCCGTCAGATTAGGATTGATGAGGTGGTTTAACCTGTTAGTTTAGGGTTCCCACGTTCTCATTAAGTCCCCACCAGATAAGGGTAATTCATAGGCTTTCCCTACCTGTGGCACGGTATTGATACCCCTCCAGTCGAGGCAGAGATTGGACCCCAGCTTAGCCATAACGGCATACATTGGTCATGTTGGTTAAATACTACTTCCCATAGTTTCAGTATCAGTCTCAGTAAAAGAACTCAAGGTGTTCTTTAGATTTCAGTATATACAGGACTGTCAGACACAATCATCTATGTTATCTGTTTCAGTATCAGTCATAACAGTTATCAATAAACCATGTATTAGCTTACAGGTCATGCTACCATGTATTCATGGTCCCAGTTTCTATATATGCGTGTTTACACTCCCACGTTCATATTTGTCAGTCATTGTTGTTCATGCATGAAACTCTTTATGTTCAGCCTACCTTCCTCGTATACTCAGTACTCCAGTTGTACTAATGCATTTGCACTATGGTGCTTTCTTTTCATGTTACACCATAGGTTCCGAGACACGAGCTCCAAGCCAGCAGTAGCGATAGCATTCCAGTCGCAGAGACATAGTGAGTCCTCATTGATTCGAGGACAATACGATTTGATATATTTATTTATTTCTTCAGTTTAGTTTTACAGAGTTATTTGGAGACATGTTCTTTCAACTCCTTATTCAGATAGTTTAGAGGCTTTCAGATCTACTTTCATATTTATGATCAGATTTATATTCAAATTGAGTATAATTTGGTATTTTCACCCATATGATTGTATTTAGTTAAACCTTATGGCCTTACAGTTCCATGTATTCTGCATTATTATATCATGATTGCATTATACAAGTATAGATATCAGTCATGGGTTAGCTTGTGGTCCCACGGGGTCATGAGCACCGTGTAGCATTTCGATTCAGCAAATCGGGGTGTTACAATTCATCAGGCCTAGTGTATTCCCGTGGGGTGCACCTATCTTATTCGCGTGCAAGAAAGACAATTCTCTCAGAATGTGTATTAATTATCGTTAGCTCAATAAAGTCACGATCAATAATAAGTATCCTCTTCCCAAAATCGATGACCTATTTGAAGAACTTCAGGGTGGTAGCTATTTCTCTACAATAGAACTCAAATTTGGCTATCATTAGCTCAGAGTCAGACAATGTGACATTCCAAAGATAGCCTTCTGTATATGGTATGGTTACTTCAAATTCCTTGTTATTTCCTTTGGTATTACCAATGCCCCAACAGCTTTCATGGACTTGATGAACCATGTATTCAAGAAGTACTTGGACATGTTCGTCATAGTCTTCATATATGATATTCTAGTCTATTCACGTAGTAAGCATGATCATGCAGACCATCTCAGAATCATACTTCAGATTTTCCAAGATCATCAGTTATTCTCCAAAATTCTTAAGTGCGAGTTTTTGCTAAGGTCAGTAACATTCCTTGGTCATATTTTTTCTAGTGACGGCATTAGGGTTGATCCTCAAAAGTTTGAAGCGGTAAAAAATTGGGCCAGACTTGTCTCTCCATCAGATATGAAGAGTTTCTTGGGTTTGGCTGGCTATTACAGACGGTTTGTTAGGGATTTTCTTCGATTCCATCCCCTATGTCAAGATTGACTAGAAGAAAGTCAAGTTTCAATGGTCAGATCCTTGTGAGAAGAGTTTTTAGGAGTTGAAGACTCAACTAACCACAGCTCCAGTCCTAGCTCTTTGAGATGGTTCAGATGGGTTCGTAGTATATTGTGGTGCATCCAAAGTAGGTTTGGGTTGTGACCTCATGCAGCATGGTAAGGTCATAGCCTACGACTCCAGACAGCTTAAACCCTATGACAAGAATTATCCTACTTATGATCTTGAGTTAGGAGCGACGGTATTTGCCTCGAAGATTTGAGGGTATTATCTATATAGAGTTCATGTAGATGTGTTCACAGATCATAACATCCTTCAATATGTCTTTTCTCTGAAAGATCTCAATCTTCATCAGAGATGGTGCTTAGACCTTGTGAAAGATTATGATATGAGTGTCCTTTATCATCCGGGAAAGGCCAATGTTGTGGCTGATGATCTCAATAGACTGTCTATGGGTAGTGTTTTCATATTGAGGACAGTAAGAAGAATTTAGCTCATGAGGTCCATCATCAAGCCAGACTAGGCATTCGCTTAGTCAATATAGAGGAGGGTGACATTTGGGTTCAAAGTAGTTCAGAATCATCTCTAGTTTCCGAGGGGAAAGAAAAGCAAGATAAAGACCCCATTCTAGTCAAGTTGAAAGAGTCAGTAACGGATAAGAGAGTAGAGGTTTTCTCCCAAGGCAGAGATGGTGTTCTACATTGTTGGGGTCATCTCAGTGTTCTAGGTGTAGATGACTTAAGGTAGCGAATTTTTGCAGAAGCACATGGTGAGTAATACTATATTCATCCAGGGGCCACAAAGATGTACCGTGACTTGCAGGAGATCTATTGGTGGAGTGGGATAAAGAGAGATATTGTTGAGTTTGTGGCTAAGTGCTCTATATATCAGTTGGTTAAGATAGAGCATCAGAATCCTGGTGGGTTCATGCAAGAGTTCAGTATTCCTACTTAGAAGTTGGAAGAAGTGAACATAGACTTTGTGATGAGTTTACCTCATACTCGTCATCATCGTGATTTAGTTTGGATCATTATAGATAGGATGACCAAGTCAACTCTTTGTCTTCTAGTCCAAACCTCTTACTCAGCCAAGGATTATGCCAAACTCTACATTAGAGAGTTGGTCAGATTGCATGGTGTTCTGTTATCTATTATCTCAGACAGAGCTACCCAGTTCACCTCTCATCTCTGGAAAGCATTCCAAAAGTGACTTGGTACCCAGGTTCATCTCAATACAGCCTTCCATCCTTAGATAGATGGTCAAGCAGAAAGGACCATTCAGACCCTAGAAGATAAGCTTGGGCATGTACAATTGATTTAAAGGGTAGTTGGTATGATCACTTGCCTTTGATTGAGTTTGAATACAACAATAGCTATTATTCCAGTATTCGAATTGCTCCATTCAAAGATCTTTATGGTAGGAGATGAAGATCTCTAGTTTGTTGGTTTGAAGTTAGTGAGTCCTCAGTTATATAGGGCCTGACTTTGTATTCAATTCCTTAAAGAAAGTCCAGTTGATCAGAGAAAGATTTTGGGCTGCCTAGAGCTGACACAAGTCTTATGCCGATGTTCACAGAAAGGATCTCGAGTTTGAGATTGGTGACTATGTCTAACTAAAGATCTGTCCCATGAAGGGAGTGAAGTGGTTCGGCAAAAAGGAAAAGCTCAGTCCCCGATATGGCGGTCCCTTTAAAATTCTCAGTCATTTTGGAAAGGTAGCCTATGAGCTTGAATTGATTTTAGATATAGCCTTATTTTATCTAGTCTTCCATGTCTCTTTGCTCAAGAAGTGCATAGGTGACCCAATAGTTGTAATCCCCAGTAAGTGCATAGATGTTTAAAATATCCTTTCTTATGAAGAGATTCTAGTTGAAATCCTAGACTATCAGACTCGTAGACTGAGGAACAAATAAGTCCCTCTAGTCAAAGTCCTTTGCCAACATCAGTCTGTTGAGGGAGATACTTAGGAAGAAGAAGCAGACATGTGGACCAAGAATCCTCACCTCTTCTCCGCCAACTTAGATCAACCTCAAGGTAATAGTTCTCCTTAAGATTTTCAGTTTCACATTCAAACTTCAGTTTCAAGCTTCGTATCTATTTTATGTCAAAAATTCTATTATAAACTTTGTATTAAATACCATTGCATATTCAGTCACGTATCCATGTATTGGTTTTATTTATATAATCATGCATCAGATATGCATTCTTATTGTGAGAAACTCAGTTCATCAGAACACTCAGCCATGCATTTATGAATCAGTTACACATGCATCAGATATGCATGCTCAATATGATATATTTAGCTATCAGTCATGTTCCAGTTATTTATGTTCAGTATGTATATCATTTTATCTTCTCCCTACATTTTCATTCTCATTCGAGGACGAATGTTCTCAAGGGGGAGATATTGTATTACCCTGTACCTCTACCTAGCTTGAAATCATCCCAAGAATGTTAGAAGCTTACTTTGAAAGATGAATCCACTTTTTGTACATGTGGAATTTTTTATATTTTCATTTTTTGTTGAGTGGAAAATTGAATAATCTTTCCAATGATGCCAATTTCGTCCAAATCTGATATCAGAGTAAAAAGTTATGGACATTTTACCAAGAGCTATCAGAACCACCAAGGTATGACGGACAGGTTGACGGACCGTCGATCTAGCAAAGGACCATCGCCTTGACCATCGTAGCTATGTCAGTAAGTCAATTTTCTTAACAAGGAGAAACGGATAGGATGATGGGCCATCGAGCTTGCGATGGACTGTCGCCCAAGCCGTCGCTACTAAGGCAGTGAGTCCCTATTATTGTCCATGTTTGATGGTTAGAACAACGGATCATCAAGCCTGCAATGAACCATCACCCAAGTTGTCACAGATCATGTTCAGTTATTTTTAAGTCATTTTTAAAAGGGTGTTTGGGTCTTTTTCCACCCATTTTAGCCCCTAATATTATCAGATCAAGGCTCAGAAATTTATTATTCTTCAACAACAACCAATTAGGGTTTTCTCTCTAAGAGCAATCCTTAAGAAACAAAATGCAAATTTTATTAAAGTTCTTCAAGTCCAAGAACTTCAAGAAACTCACTACCCAGGTATGCATAGTGTTCATTCATGGACTCCTTTCATTCATGAAGCCCAAGAATCTCTTTTCAAAGTTCAAGTGTTTGGATTTTTATGAATTTCATGTTTGGTTTTCTTTTGTTCATGTTGATAATGACCAATTGAATTCTATTCCATGTTTAGCGATAAACCTTAAGTGAAATTAATTATTATAGGTGTAGCTTCATGTGAACCTATGATTAAACCCTTGAATGATGAAATTAGAACTGAATAATGATGCTTGCTTGTTGCGTAATGTTGTCTACATGTACTATGCTCACTATGTATTTGATTAATTGCCTATGTGAAGTAAAAGTTCCATACTAGTACGTTAACATGAAATCCCCATTCATGTAAAAGTTCATGCATGCCAAGTGTTTGATACAATGCCTTAGTCAATTAATTATGAATGTGTGTGTGGCCACTGAGGTGCTTTAGAACTTGTACTCTATAAATACTCCAACTAATTATATTATGTACTGTTGATGTGAATATATATTTAAGAAAGTCATGCTTTGTCAGATTCCTTCCATCGAGTCCTGAGGGTACTTGTACCCGACAGTTTAGCTGTATGCCAAGAGCCTATGTCATGTTATCAAGATACTCTCTGTAAAGTCATGTTCAGTATAATTCAGTCAGTCTCAAGAAAACTCAGTAATCTCAGTAATCTCAGTCAGTTATCAGATCTCAGTAATATTTCATCAGTCAGTGGAACTTAGTTAACTTATTACAGTCAGTTTAGTTAATCATGTTGAGTTTCTATTCAGATGGGAGTAGGAATTAGCACTGAGTGAACCCAAGGATGGGAAATCATCTGTTATATGAGGGTGCGATTCTTAGAAGCAATCCTTGCATTCCAAAAATATGTAGCCAGCATAGGTTGAGACATCATAGCCTACTATACGAGGGTATATGAGGTGGCTTAACCTGTTATATGAGGGTTCCCACAATTCTTACCAGAGTTACCTATTATACGAGGGTTACTCACAGATTATCCTTACCAATGACACGGTATTGACACCCTTCTAATTAGGATTATAGATTGAACCCCAACTCATCCATAATGGCATATTAGGGGTATATTGGTTAGATGACTACTTCCCACAGTTTCAGTTATAGAATTCAAGACTGTCTGATACAGTCATTCAGTCCCAGTAATAGAACTCAAATAGTTCTAAAAAATTTTAGGACTGTCAGATACAGTAAACTTAGAATAGTATGGAAGCCACTTAGTTCCTTCAGATTTAGGACTGTCAGATAAAATCACTCATATTATCAGTTATATCAGTCATCAGTACTCAGTTATCAATCATGTTAGTTATCAGTAAATTCATGTTATCACGATCTTAGATATAGTTATTACGTATTCATGCATGTATTCTCATGTTTATATTAGTCAGTTAGCTAGTAATTTTCATGCATATGAACCCTTTTGCATTTAGCCTACCTCACATGCATACCAGTATATTTAAAGTACTAACGTATTTGCGCTATGGTAGTTTATTCCATAGGTTCAGAAGCATGAGATCTAGAGCATCAGTATTATTCCAGTCTTAGCAGTCAGAGTTAGAAGTAAGTCCTCATCTTTTGAGGACATGATCATTTCTTTATTATCTCGTTGATTAATTTATTAGTTGGAGTTAGTTGGGGACATGTCCCATTAACTCCTTATTCAGACAGTTCAGTCAGTTAGAGGCTTTTAATACTACAGTATGTTCAGATAGTTTATTTCAGTTTTGTTTTGGGTATTCCATACCCCACCCAGATGTTATATTTTATTAGATCTTATGTTATAGTTTTGAACATTATGGCATTTCAGTTTATGTTTCTAAATTTATACAATATGTCAGACAGTATACAGGTACAGATATTAGTCATGGGTTAACTTGTGGTCCTTTCGGGTCATGAGCATCATGTAGCATTCTGGGTACCAGATTTGGGGCGTTACAATCCATCACCCTAACCATTGCACCTTGGTAGACAGACATCTCTCTAGTAAAATTAGCATAATTTTTTACCCCTATATCAGATTAAGGAGAAATCGGTGGCGTTGGAAACATAATTAAATTGTATATCTGTTGGTGGATCTTGAGCATAAAAAATCATAGTAGTACAAAGGTTATTATCGTTTGAAGTAAAATATAGCAATATTCTTTCTAAGAACACCATCAATAAGGGATATTTTGATTTGTCTAAAAGCTAGGAGTTATTTAAGGCCTTAATATATATCAAACTCACTCATAAAACCACCAAAGCAATATAAAATATTTTCTATGAGCTTGAATAATGGTTCTAATATTAGTCTAGATTTTCGAGGTATACACACTAACTTAGACTAAATAATCCTAATTGTAATTGTTGAGACATCAATTGGAATATGCTAGTTATCAATCAGATTTAACTCAGGGAGACAATACTGAAATAACACAATAGGAGAGAAGAAAGTGAGACTAATTCCTGGGTGCCTTATAACTTCTATATATTAGATATAGAAGTCAACAAACTGATATATAGTTTGGACCACTTACTATCTATAGTTTGGACCACTTGCTATAACATACATATAGTTTCAAGACACTTTTAACATATTCTGCAACAACCCATATATTTTATTTTATATTTTTATATTTTTGACCGTTTTGTCCCTCCCCATAGTTGTAATATATTATTATAGTCAGCAGGAGTGCGTGGCTTGATTTACGAGGTAGTTTGTTGTATTTGAAGTGATCTTTTCATTTCGAAAGATTTTGAAATTGATAAGGTTGACTTTGGTCATCATTTAGTGGCTTAGACGTCAGATGATGATCCCATAAGTTTCGTTAGTTCTGGAATGTTATTTTTGAATTAGTAGAATTGTTGGTTCAGTTCTCTAGGATTTCAAAAATGTCAAGTAGTCTAGAGGCCTAGAGTTGACTTTGGTCAATATCCATTAATAATGACATTTGTTTAAAAATCTGGCGATTCCATTATTTTGAAAAGGTAATTTGGTCTAGTAGCATAGTTGGTCTGTGTTCGCTGAATTTCAAACAAAATTAGAGGGTCCATTATGAAAATTTTTAGTCCTTCTTTGTTGCTGGTGCAGTAACTACAGCTGTAGCTCAAATTACTCCTTTGCACTTATGAAGGATTAACCGAGCAATGTACACACCATGAGTTATTATGGTCTAGCATGATATACAATCACTATAACCTGAGAGATATGATTCGTAATAAAATTTTATTTGATAGGACATTTAAAATACCTAAAACACCACAATTATTATCATTCAGTAAAAATCATACTAAAATGGAACATCACAAAACCCATCATTACAATGATGGATTTGTCATGGTGGTGAAACTTCATAGTTTCAAAATGAGGAAGTGAGATTTATTTGTTTTGCTTCCCAACTCACAAAACTCTCTCAACTTTTTTCTAGCAATCGACTTTCTGACATCATTTCTGATTAAGTTTTCATCCTTAGTACTTTATTTACACACTAACACCGTTGAATCATAAAAATTAGTATAAAAAGTTAATTTTCAGTATGATTTTAGGTGAAACTTTATATGTTTAAAATCTTGCTTCTATGAACAAATTTATGAAGTATGCTAGACTATCATACATTTCTAATGGTCCTACATTATTTCTTAGTGATATCAACTGCATGAATATGAATTGTCATTGTAGTGATGCTACTGTAGTGAAGCTCTATCGCAGCAGTGACAATTAGGAAATAGCCTTCCCTATGTCATGACCCAAACCAGAGCCTAGCTAGATATAATTCCCTTAACCTGAACTCAAGAACACAATAAAAGTAAAATGCGGAAGCCAACCACGATAATAAAAATGTATATAAATCTAAATGAAAGATAGAAAATCAAAACAAGAATTCAATGACATCCTAATACAATCCGTAAAAGCCTCTAATCTAAGAATACCAACTAAGTTGGAATATTTCCCTAACTATGACAAATAAATCCATAGGTACTAGGAAAAAATAAAGGAAAACTAAGAGAATGAATGGGCCTTCCAAAAAAAAGAGGCACACCAGTTCACAGTTGATAAATAGGAGTACCAACCTAGCCAACGCTGTACAAGACCACCAAAAAAATCCCTAAAAACCTACATTATGAAATAATGTAGCATCTAAGGACGGTCAATATAGCGAGAACAAGTATGGCATTATTCAATCCTTCCAAACATCACCAGGATGCTAATTGGGACCAACTAACCCTAATTGTAATTATCTATATACCAAATAGAAGATGCTAATTATTAATTAGATTCAATTCGAGGAGACAACACTGAAATAACACGACAGGAGAGATAAAAGTTATATTGATTCCTATATGCCTTGTAGCTTTCTATAGATTTGATATGGACATTAACAAACTAATTCATAAGAATCTACTCAACATTAGCATTCAAGGTATAGTGTTCACCCAAGGTTTTTTTAATGGAGGCAGTAAAATAAGAGTCTTTGTATGAGAAAGGTCTTTATTTAAACTTTGGGTAGTTCACTTCTTTACCCTCACTACAGCAATGAAAATGTCGTTGTAATGGTAAATCTGTCACTGTAGAAATAGGCCAACAAGTTTGACCCAATTTTGATGATTTTATGCAAATTTAATTTAGTCCATGACTTCTTTACCTCAAAAATAATTCCTATGAGGTTCAAAATAAATATTTCTTGAACGAAGAAGTTTTTTGAAATAACTTTTAACATAACAATAATTTGAGTCATTATAATTTAGGGACAAAGACTGGTTGATAAATATAATGCATTGCAGTTAGTTGATGTGCAAAAATATGTGATGTGATCTAAGTATTCTTGACTGGTTATTATAATACCCCATAATATCACAGTCTCGTGTCATCTCTTAGTTGCATGTTTAAGGGGTCCAAGGAATGAATTTTACACTAAGTATAGAGGACTTAACCATTTTCAAGACCCCAAGATTTCATAGAACTTATTTTTTGCCTTATCAAATCTGAACCATTGATTTTTGAGCTGAAATATGTTTAGGGATATTAAATGGGTGTCCTAAAAGAGTTTTAGAATTTTTTGAAGGGGTTTGGTGTGTTTTTGGACCTTGGAGGTAGAATGCCTCTATGATTTGTGAGTGTCATGGAGGCTATAACTCCACGATGAGGTCTGTGACATGGAGGTAGTACCCTGCGATAACGTCCGTGACTCGGAGGTTATTCTCTACGATAACCTTTGGGCCACAAAGGCTATGCAGGAATTTCACTAACTTAAAGGGGCATTTTGGTCTTTCCAATCTTCCCAAACACCCACATTCATGATTTATAATCCAAAAGGGGCATCAATTGCCCCATTCTTCACCAGTTATTATACATAAACTCATTCTCTTTTTCCCAAGAACATAATTTCAAGTGTCTTCACCAAGAATTCAAGAATTCTATATCCAATTTCAAGATTTCTTCAAGAATTCATCCAATTGAGGTGTGTGGGGTATTCATCAATGGGTTTGTTCCACACATTGAGCCCAAAAATTCCCTTTTTGTTTAAAGTATGAATCTTTCCCCCTTTTATAAAAATTTACATGTTAAAGATGAATTTAATCAAGACTCTTTCTTAGTAATTTGAATTCAAGTCATGTCAACACGTGTTCCTATGTAAATTAGGTTATTTCATGCTTTGAGTTTCAACTACCCATGTCATATTCAATTGTTTCCATGTTAAATTGTATAGTTATGAATCAAACCATGTGATCATGTTATACTCCCAAGTTTAACTAATCCCCATGTTCAAATTCATCTAATTCAGCAGTTTAGTAAAATGTGCATGTTTTGGGTCTCTGATTTATGGCTTCCTACCATTGTTTAAGATGTTTTTATCATATTTAAAATAATCATTTAGTGTTAGAGTGTTATGAACACCTGATACTTACCTGTTTAAACATGTCTTTGTTTTAAAGTTATAAGTTAGTCAGGTCATGACTTTTATTATAATATTCTGGTTGAGAAATTATCAGTTATGAATTTAGTGAATCGTAATTAGTACTACTGTCAGTTCAGTTGGGAGTAGGATTTAGCACCGAGTAAACCTAGTGATGAAGGCTTAACCGCCAGTAGAGGACTGAGACCTTTAGTAGCTATCCCTAAGTTCCAGAACTATGTAGCCAGCGTAGGTTATGAGATGTCACCCGCCAGTAGAGGACTGACTCCCTATCCCTTTAAGACATCAGTTCAGGGGATCCACACAACCAATGTTAGTACCCGTGGAAAGGTAATAACACCCTTCCAACTAGGGTTATAGGTTAAACCTCGATTAGCTCATATTAGGGCATGGCTGTTACATAATAGCTCCTACAGTTTTAGTAAGTACTTAGTCTATATCACTTCAGGTTTGCTTGACCAAGTATTCATATTTTTAGTCATTTAGTTAGTCTGTTTTATAGATTATTTCAGTACATACTTATGTTGGTATTGCATTCTAATTTTTACATGTTCATACATCCATGTTAATTTCCTTATGTATGTTCAGTTAGTCCTCACATCATGCTCTATTATATTCAAAGTACTGATCGCATACTCTTCTTTTGCACTATGTTGTCATATAACATAGGTTTGGATACACAGTTCCCTAATCATCCTTAGACAACTCAGTACCTCTCAGCAATAGTAGTGCTGAGTCCTCATTCATCGAGGATAAGATGTTTTTCTGTAGTTATTTTTGTTACTTTCTATATCTTAGATAGTTGAAGCTAGTTGGTGGTTTGTTCCATCAACTCCATATGCTTTAGAGGATTTCAAACAGGCAGTCTAGCTCTTAGTATTTATCATTTGTTTTAGACATGTTGTTTTATATTTCAGTATTACATCATATCAGAACTTTTATTAGTTTATCCTCCACACATGTTGTTTTATTACTATTTTATTCAGTGCTCAAAGTAGGTACCAGATCATGGGTTAGCTTGGGATCACTTATAGCCTTAAGCACCAAGTGGCGGCTAGGGGTGAGCCTTCGGTCATAGTAAAACTTAGTATCAGAGCCTAAGGTTTTAAAGTGTTCTATGGTCTCTGAAGTGGTGTTAAGTAAAGTCTTGTGCATGGGTGTGAAGCGCACCACACTTATCGGCAAGAGGCTACGAGACTGTTTTAGGAAATTTTCCCTTCTTTCAGTATTCATGTCGTGCGAAAAAGCATGAGCTCTATTGAATTCCTTTTCTCTAACCCATCCTTAATTTTAGTTACAAACACAATCAAAGCATAAAAGGGGATTATCTCATACCACCACTTAATCCAGAAGATCCCCTAAATGGCCATGTTTCCCACGCTAAGTTTAGGCCACTTTCATAGACTTGGCGAATTTTGTTGTTGCTCAGAACTTCCAGAAGGATAATGAGATATCCAATCTAGTGTTAAATACAGCCACAAAAAGGATTTGAGACATCACTCGGATATATCCTTCTTTATTTTCTGGATCTAAGTCTGAGGAGGATCTGTAGGAGTTTCTAGATAGGGTGCAGAAAGTTAAAGACATCATAGGTGTCACTTTGACTAAGAGTGTAAATTTAGCTATTTACCAGTCCTAGGGAGTAGCTCATACCTGGATTAAGCATAGAAGGAGGACAAGGGTTTTGATGCAGGACTTGTAGAGTGGGAGGAGTTTGTCATGGCCTTTTTGGATAGGTTTTTTCCACAAGAGTTAAGAGAGGCTAAGGTGCAGGCATTCATAAATTGAAGTTGAATATATAATCACATCAATATTCATAATATAATAAGTGGAAGTATTCATAGAGTACACATTCTAAAGCACTACAATGGCCACACATATATTCATAGGTATTCATCAAACACTTGACATGCATGAAGTTGTACACGAATGAGGATTTTATATTATCATACTAGTAGGACACTTTTCCTTCACATAGGAATTTAATCAAACACATGGTGAGCATAGTATATGTAAACCACATTACACAACAAGTAAACATCATGATTCAAATCTAATTTCACCATTCAAGGGTTTAATCATGGAATCACATGACGCTTCACCTATAATAATAAATTCCACTTAAGATTTATCACTAATACATGCATTAGAATTCAATTGGTCATTATCAACATCAATAAAAGAAAACCCAACATGGAATTCATAAATAAATCCATACACTTGAACTTTGAAAAGAGATTCTTGGGGTTCATGGACGAAAGGAGCCCATGAATGAACACTATGCATACTTGGGTAGTGAGTTTCTTAAAGTTCTTGAACTTGAAGAACTTAAATCTCTTAGTTTCTTAAAGAAGATTTGGA
Organism: Capsicum annuum; assembly: GCF_002878395.1. Taxonomy (NCBI): domain Eukaryota; kingdom Viridiplantae; phylum Streptophyta; class Magnoliopsida; order Solanales; family Solanaceae; genus Capsicum; species Capsicum annuum. Next base: position 199,347,185 of record NC_061114.1, read on the forward strand.
TTTTTTTTCATAAGGATTGCTCTTATAGAGAAAACCGTAATTTGTTATTGTAGAAGATTAATGAATTTATGAGCCTTGGTCGGATATTATTAGGTATAAAAACGGATGGTAAAAGACCAAAAAGACCCTATAAAAATGAATTAAAAATAACTGAATGGTATGTGCGATAGTGGGAGTGATGGTCTATCACTGGATTGAAGGTCCGTCTGTCCTGACCGTCATACCTGGGCAGAATGGGGGCTCACTTCTCCCTTGCGATGGCCTGAGCGACGGTCCATCACTAGCCCGATGGTCCGTCGGCCTAGGTTATCTCTCCTGGGCAGAAGGTAGTCTCACTGCCTCACTGCGATGGCATGGGTGATGGTCCGTCGTTAGCCCGATGGTCCATCGGACTCCACCGTCGCACCTAGGAGGTTCTGACTGCTTTCTGTAATTCGGCCACAACTTTCTCTTCTGATGTCAGATTTGGACGAAATTAGTATCGTTGGAAAGCTAACTCTTGGGACAATTGGTATCGTTGGAAATCTAATTCTTGGGAAATTGGTATTTTCAACTTGTACAAAAGTGGATTCATCTTTCAAAGTATATTTCTAACATTCTTGGGACAATTTCAAGCTAGGAAAAAGTATGGGGTATTACATGAAATCTCTTGAGTATCCTTGCGATGAGTAGCAACCGAAGACTATAAAAGAAAAAGACAGATGACAAACACTTCTTACACAACTTCAAGGAGAAAATTCAAAGTGTCTATTCTTAGCCTTACAAAGCTATGTAACTTTAGTTTACAATTGTTCTATAAAGAGTAGGATCTAGTCAACTTTGTAACATCAACTGAAGTTGTGTCACAAGATATAAAGAGAAAAACAAGTCTTCAAAACTTGTTTTTACCATTTTACTCGATCCAATCTTTCAACGATATAAGGAAACTTTGAAGCCCAAAGGGAGTGGATGTAGGCACTACATTGGCGTGCCGAACTAGGATTAATCTTTGTGTCATTACTTTACTTTTTGTTACTTTCTTGCTTAACTGTCTTGAATTTAATCTATTTGTAAAGTGTTATGATTTGTAGGCGAGTCGACTATGAAGGAACAATAGTCGACTTATAGAAGAACATTTCAATTCACCCTCCCTCTTGAATTTCAAAAAGGAGTGAAACTGGGGTATAAATTCAAGCCCTAAGGTGTTTGGGGTTTTGAACAATTAATCAAGAATGTAAACATAGAAAAGGGCGAATCCTTACCTTAAATTTGTAAGAGAATCTAGAAATGAATGTTAATCTAGCTTCCAAATCACCCACAAGCTGCACTTTTAAGCTCTCACACTATTTTGGCGTTTAGCTCTCAAGATAAACGGTGAAAAATGCCCAAAATCGTGTCAAAAGACTCACTTTATATCTAGTCTAGGTCCTTGAATGTTGTTATCACAACTCGAGGTGTATGATTGCACTATCCCCAGCCTGTATAGGATAGTCACGATTGCACCAGGGCTATGATGATCGCACCAGTCACGGTCACGGCCAGGGCTGGCGATTACCGACACTAGATATCAACTGAAACTTGGAAACTTTACAAATTTTTTCCAAGGCCTTGGGATTCATTCAAAATCTGATTTACGCAAATGAAGTATGCAACCACACTAAATTTGATTTGCCAGACTCAATGACGATATCCAATTTTTAAAAATACATCATTTTCACAACGTTGACCCCTAAAACCTAAAATCACAATTTTCCAAATCAAGGGTCAAAATGAGATTTAAAATTCATAAAACCACACCAAATTCAATGTTCCAAATCTACTGGCGCAGTTCGTCCAGCCATTCGTTGCAAAGATTAAAAGATAGCCACAGAAGTCCATTATAAGGCTCTTAAAGCCTCCAGAAACCACAATATCGTACAAATGGCACCAAAATGCATCAGGAACCATGCCAATCAACCCCACACACCAAAAATACCATAATTCAACTATGTGGAGGAGTAAAACTGTCTAATCACACAAAAACAAAATTGTCACATTTAATACAAATTTGTAGGTCATTATGTCATCCACCAATAAAAATCCAGTTCGTCCTTGAACTAAGGCAAAGAAATAGCTAAATCAACAAAGAGATGGGGATAAGAACTACTCATATCAGACTTGACCTCCTAAGTAGCCTCATCTATAGGTCAATGCTACCACTGAACCCTAACCATAGGGATAAATCTAGAATGCAACCATCTAATATCCCTAGCCAAAATAGCGAGTAGCTCCTCAACGAAAGACAACCTCTCATCGAGCTGAATCAACTCCCAATGAATGGCATGAGACTCATCAAGAATATAATAATGAAGCATAGAAACATAAAAAAATTTGATGAACAACTGATAGATATGGGCCAAGGCCAACTCATAAGACACATTACCAATGGTCGAAAGAATCTCAAATGGACCAATATATCTGGAACTAAGCTTTCCCTTCCTTCCAAACCTCATCATGCCCTTCATGGGTGAAAATCAAAGGAAAACACATTTACTAACACTAAGTCTCACGGCACGAAGTCTATGGTCAAAATACTTCTGCCTAATCTGAGTCGCACTAAGTCTATCCTAAATAATCTAAGCTCTATCCAAAAACTAACAAAGCAAATCCATACCTCCAGATGTAACCTCGGAAACATCAAACCAACCCACTTGAGAGCATCAACTCCTACCATAAAATGCCTCAAAAGAAGCCATGTCGATACTAGAATGATAGCTATTATTATAGAAAAACTCTGCTAAAGCCAAATATTGCTCACTGGCCACTAAAATCCATCATGTAAGTGCGGAGCATATACTCTAAAACTTGGATAGTCCGCTATGATTGACCATCAGTTTGGGGGTGAAATGTTATGCTAAGATCAACTCGAGTGCCTAACTAATCCTAATAAGTATTCCAAAAGTGAGATATGAAATACCAAACCTTGTCTGAGATGATAGACATTAGCACACCATACAGACGCACTATCTCACAAATTTAGATACAGGCCAACCTCTCAGCACTTTGGGAAAGATGAACTGGAAAAAAATGTGCAGACTTGGTCAATTGATCCATGATGAGCTAAACACTAGCAAAACCATACAAAGTACGAGGAAACCAGTCACAAAATTCATAGTGATCCCTTCCCACTTCCACTCAGGATGGGTAACCTTTAAGCAAACTACCAGGTTTCATATGTTCATCCTTTACCTGTTGACAACATAGGGAATGAGCTATAAAGTCCACTACATTCTTCCTCATACCATCCCACCAGTAATGTTGCCTCAAATCACGATCCATCTTAGTCACTCTTGAGTGGATATAATACCTGGATTATGGGCTTTCGCCAAAATCAATCTAATCCAATCACCCACTCTCAGCAAATAAAGTTGGCCTTTAATCATCAAAACACCATCAGAATCAAGTAAGGATTTCTTAGCATCTCCACTCAATAGCTTATCTTGAATCTATCTCTATCCTACATTATAAAATAAATGAGCACAAATCTATTTCATTAATTAAGACCTAGCATCTACAAATGCCAAAACACACCTAGGTTTCAAAATATCAAGCCTAACCATCTAGTTGCTAAAGAATGTACCTCTAAGGACAAAGGCCTCTCGTAGGTCAAAAGATGCACCAAGCTACCTACGATCGTCGAATAATGGCTCAAGGTATCCACAACTACATTTGCCTGACCTAAATGATAAAGAATAGTTAAGTCAAAATCCATAAGAAACTCAAGCCAACAACACTGGCTTATATTAAGATATTGCTAGGTGAAGAAGTACTGAAGTCTATGATAACCTGGGAAAATCTCACAACAGACTCCATACAAGTAGTGCCTCCATAAATTCAAAGCTAAAACAAATATGCATAACTCCAAATCACAGGTAGGATAATTCCTCTTATGGGGCTTCAATTGATGAGAAACATACGCTACCATCTTACCCACCTGCATCAACATAACACCTAGTCCAACACCTGAAGCATCATAAAAAGATGATAAAACCCAAGCCCTTCTTGGGCAAAGCAAAAATTGAAGATAAATTCAACAAATCCTTGAGATTTTGAAAGCCCCCCTCACAAGCATCGAACCACTAAAAAGAGAATTTCTTCTAATTTAAATTGGTCAAGAGAGTTGTAATGGATGAGAAACTCTCAACCAAACATTGATACTAATTGGCCAAGAAAATACAACTTTGAATCTCGATGGGTGAAGTAGGTCTAGCCCAATCAGGAACTGCTATAACCTTGGCTGAATCAACTATAATACCTTTCTTAGTCACCACATATCCTAAGAAAGAAACAAAATTCAACCATAACTCAAATATGGAGAGCTTAGCATACCACCTCTCATCCCTTAATCTTCAAAGCATAATCCGCAAATTCTCCTCATGGTCAGTCTCACTCTAGGAATAAACCAAGTTATCATCTATATAAACAATAACAAAGGAGCTGAAAGAAAGTCGAAACACCTAATTCATCAACTCCATGAACATGGCAGGGGAATCACTTAACCCAAAGGACATGACCAAGAACTCATAATGACTATATAGAGGCCAAAAAGTTATCTTTGGAATATCTGAAGCTCTAATCCTCAACTAGTGATAGATAGATTACAAATCAATCATTGAAAACACCACAACACCATAAAGCTAATCAAATTAATCATTAATACAAAAAAGAGAGTACTTGTTCTAAATCTTCACTTTATTCAACTGTTGATAATCAATACATATATGTAGAGACCCATCCTTTTTATTGACAAACAAGACCGACGTAGCCTAAGGTGATACACTAGGTTAGATAAATCCCTTATCCAACAACTCCTGCAACTGATCCTTCAATTCTTTCAACTCATCTAGGGCCATCCTATAAAGAAGAATAGAATGGGATTAGTGCCTGTCTCAGCATCAATAACAAAATTAATATCATGATCCATAGGCATACCGAGCAATCCATAGGGAACACATCTACAAACTCATGGACATACGAATAGAATCTAAGGAAGAATGTGAAACAATAGTAGTATCACAAATATACATCAAATAAGATATATAAGATATAATTCTCTTAGGACCTAAATAAAGTGTACCCTTCGAAGCTACATAGGAGAAAGTTAATTTGGGGTCAAATAAAATAGATATAGATTGGAAAAAAATTGGACAATACCTGTGATCACACCATTAGAAGCCTTTAACTCTGGCCTGGCAGGTACAACATAGCACTGACCATGACCACCAACTGACTGCGTAGCCCAATGACCACTACCACAGGATCCATAACCTCTACCTCTCATACCTCTGGTAGTACTTTTACCTCTCACAGCTAAAATAAGAGTAGCTCTAATCATACGGTAGGGATAGTCCTTGTCAAAATAGTCAACCTCATGACATACAAAGTAACTTCTACAGCCCGCCTCAACAGAGGAAGGTATAATTAGGCCCAAATGGCCACCCTAAACTACTAAATTAAAAGATCAACCACTTTAACTCTATAAGGCTACCTGTACTGGCCTATCCATATTTCCATGAGAACTTCTAAAATCTTTACCATGAGAAGCCTAACCTCTGAACTACCAAAATAACACACCTTCTTGGTGCCTCCCTGAGATGTACTAAGAATACCCTCTGTAATCTTTGCATGATCTACAATGTTCTAAAAGAACACTCTAAATATAACCATTTGAGAAGTAGCCAACTAAAGGATACATCTAAACCCTTCATAAACTTTTAAATCTTCTCAGACTCAATAGAGATACTGGTATAAGAATATCTAGATAGGGCATGAAAGCATGCCTCATACTCTATAATTATCATAGAGCCCAATTCCAGATGATCAAACTCATCATACATCTAATCTCTCAAACTTTAAGGCATAAATATCTCAAAAAAGCATTAGTGAACTGATCCCAAGTCATCTAAACAGCATTAATAGGTTTAAAAACAACAACAAATCTCTACCACTCTATCATAATATATCTTAACTCATATGTATTATAAGGAACTCCATGCAACTCAAGAGAACCCAAATTATACAGCTTTTTATGACAATTAATCAAGAAATTGTAGGTATCCTCACTCATAATACCAATAAACCTAGGAGGACCCAAATGTGTAAATCTCTCAAATATCTTCTGATCCTAAAAGATATCACTATACTAGCAATGAAAAGAGGCATAGTGAATGTGGCAGGCTGAGATCCCATCTGAGGAGGTAACATAGATAAAGGAATTGGAGCTGGAGGAATGCCCGAAATGACCAAAGGAGAACCTTCTAAGCGGGTCAACAATCATACCAATAATCCCTTCAAAACTAAGGTATACAAACTCTAAGGAACTAGAGTAGAACCCACACCTCCAACCTACTCAACACGAGGTTTAGGGGAGAGTGCACTAGAACTTCATCTAGATGATGCTGATCCACCGACCCATCCACTCACTCAAGTCCTTCTACTACTTAAGACTCGCCCTCTAGGAGAGGGCTTCATATCTATACTTTCATAGGACATAGTCAACACTATCTACGCGGAAAGAGTAAATCATAAATTAGGACATAAGGCAAACAATAAATTTGTACGATAAGGAAAAAAATATGAAAAGTTTGCTAAAAACATCCTATATCCTCTCAAAGATAGAGATAGATGTTTATGTATCGATTCGTGGACTCTATTAGACATCTCATTCTTACACCGTTGATACCAATTAACCTGGATGTGATACCAATTTTTCACAACCTAATATCAATAGTCATGATGGTTCTCATTGTAACAAACCTTGACAAGTAAGACTATGAGCCAACTGATACACAAAAAGTAAAAATACAAAAATACCCCTAATGTAAGGCTTCTGGAATAAAGTTGAACCATATACGTATAACAAATGTGGAACGAAAATAACCATCAATAATCCATATTTTTCAAAGCCAGGTGTTAATATTGTAACAACTACTAATACAATCCTTGAATCAAAAACATCAAGAAAATAAACAGGAATAATGTCTTGTCTTTGAATACTAGTTGTAATACACTGTAATTTCCTAACTTCATTCATCTCTTATCGTATGAGTTTTCCTATATATAACCTTATGTATACTTATAATTTTCTAATTTAATACCCATGAAGGTGTGGAAAATTCAATCAGTTTTCTAACAAAATAAATTATGCCTTAATCTGATAATCGGGTAAGAAATTATGGCGAATTTAGATTCAGCAGTAGCCCAATGCGATTGTACCATATCGCAGTGGCAGGCCAAATGGCACTCAGCATTTTCCAGTGAATCACCTTGATGGTACCACTTTGCAGTGAAGTCCCAGTTCCCAATTGGCATTTTCTAGTAAAGAACTACAATAAGCATCGCATCACGGATGACTGCCAGTTTGCACTCATCAATTTCTAGTGATGCAATGGGATACCACCGTGTTGAGCCAAAGTATATTTTTGCACTTGTACATGGAAATACACTTTCATCCAAATTCCAATGGCTCATCATGAATGCACCGCATCACGGTGATAGCCAAAATTGGGATTTTCAGTGACGAAAATTTAATTCTTTCCAGGAGCTATTATTGTTTTTATGACCATAATCTGTCCAAAATAAGAGATTAATGCCCTAGTAGCCTAATTAATCATTATTTTATTCAAATCCCTTAAATTAAGAACATTTTCTTTCAAATAGAAAACCATAGCCTTCAAGATTCAAGGTCAACTCCCAAGAAAAATTCCAAGAAACTTCAAGAATTCTACTACTCAGGTATGTTAGGTGTTCATCCTTGAGTTTTATTCCATCCTTCGAGTTCAAGAACCCTTCTTTTTTTAAAACTACAAGTTTTCTATTTCATGATTTACATATGTAAATTAGGTTCTGTTCATTTTTGTGTTGTTGTATGGGTTATCAAGATTTAATTATTAGTTTCATGAACATAAGATAGAATGTATGTTGATTGGCATAATTCCCATGCAAAAACCTTTTAAATTGCAAGTTTAAGTTATAGTCATGATACTTATATGTTGTTCATTATCATGTGCATTAATTATGCTCCCCGAGTGTTTGATAGAATGTCCATGTGAAATCATGACATGTTAGCATGTGTTCTCATTCATGTACAAGTTCATGACCTCCAAGTGTTTGACAAAATGTCTCAGTGATTAAATTGTGGATAATTGACTATTTCTATGCTTTCAAGATTTGCTATTTTTTATCTATTATGCTATCAAATCCTGCGGATATTTATTACCCAAAATCTAGTTGTTTACTTAGTTTCAATAGTTATAGACTAGTTCCGATAAAGATCAAAAATAGAAGTACTCAGCTAATTAATAGAACTCAGTTAACTCAATCTAGTACAGTTAGTCAATACGATCAATGTTAGCTTAGTCAAGCCAAGTATAGTCTAGTGATCAGTTCAGTGTCGATTCTGTTGGGAGTAGGATTCAACACTGAGCAAACCCAGGGATGGGGGCATTCCTACCTGCAGAGGGTTTGACCCTTTGTGGTAGTCCCTGCATTATAGAACTACGTAGCCAGCATAGGGTAAGTCGTCCTCTTGCCAGACTAAGTTTGACGCAATCATAGATATACTTCATAAGTCTTCCTGCTAGATTATGGTTGACCCAACATGGTTAGTATCCTATGGCAAGGTACTGGCACCCTTCCAACTAAGATCACAAGTTGGACCCCAGATCAATCTATATTGGGGTATGTCGATTATATGAACACTCTCACAGTTATAGTTTCAGTCTCAGTATTCAATAAAGAAATTAAATAGTTCTACAGAACCATGGCTATCGGTTAATCAACCAATAGAATTTAGCACTCAGTTTCAGTATAATATCATATATGGGATATATATCTATATGCTCAGTATAGCATGTTCAGTATGTTCAGTAGATACAGTTTTACATGTACTCTTATCCAGTTACTTCATAATTTCATTCAGTCAGTTATCAGCTCATGCATATAAACCCCTGTATATCAGCCTTACCTTAATTAGCATACCAGTACATTCCACGTACTGACGCATACTCTTTATTTGCACTATGATGTATCATATCATAGGTTCATACACTCAGTTTCATGACCGTACTTAGCAGCTCAGCTATCAGCAGCAGTTATAGTGATGTAATACCCCAAAATTTCCTAACTAATTTTATCCGAAGAATGTTAAGAATTAGCTTCTTAATCAAATAATGTTTTTACCATGGGGAACATTTAATATTTTCACTTTTTTTCATGTGGGAAATTAAATAATCTTTTCATCGATATAAGATTCACCTAAATCTGACAATCGGGTAAAAACTTATGATTATTTCAAGTTCCCATCATAAAACAATGCCATATGAGTCAGTGGCACACCGCACCAATTGAAAATGGCATTTGACAAATTCCAGTAGGGGTCCGCGATAGTGGCGCATCACACCAAACTTCCAGGTTGCAAACAAAGTGGATACACGATGGTTCCGTATTGCGCCATCCCCCAATTTCTCAATTATCAAATTCTAGTGACGTGGAGCGGTAGAGCCGCATCGCGCTAGGGGTCTGGTCGGGAAATTTTCAAAAATTTAAAAGACATGTGCACGATTAAAAGGGTTAATTTTCCACCCCTATTTAAACCTAATAATACGTGATTTAGCCATTCTTCACCTAAAATATATTGTTTCTCTCATGTTCCTCTCAAGAACAAGCTAGGGTTTTCAATTGAGGATTCAAATTCAATACTCAAATTCAAGAGTATCTCCTTCAATCTTCATAGAATCAAGAACTAAGGTATAAATAGTGTTAATTTATGGATCCCTTTCATCTATAAAGATCAAAAACCCAATTTCAAATTGTAAATCATGATATTTATGTTGTGGGTTGGTTTTAACCATGTTTACCATGTTATATGATTCCCAAGTTGGAATGTTTACTTTTTTTTCATGAAGCTACGTTAGCAAGTGAGTGAAATCCATAAATTGATTATTAATAACATGTCAATTTGATGATTATGCCTATGCCTAAAGGGTGCATGCAGGGTGTTTGATAAAATGCCTAAAAGGATAGAAATTATGCACTATAGCTTAATTGTGATCCAAATGTCAATGTATGCTTTAACCTTATTTTATAAATGACTTCCATGTTATTCTTATGCACTGAAATTGTTGTTAGATTGCTCATGAGTTAGCCTTATGAAATTATGCTATGTATATGTGCTATCTTTTTCATGTACCAAGCTATGTAATCAAATACCCATGAAATATCTCTAATTATTATGTTATGGATTGTTGATGTTGGTCATGTATTCAAGAATTTCATGCCTTGTTAGTTTTCCTCAATCGAGTTCTGGGGGTACTTGTCCTCGATAAGTTAGCTGTATGCCTAGAGCCAGTGTTATGTTTTCATGATATCTTTAGTCAAGCCATGGTCTATATAACTAAGTCAATCACATGATTCAGGAAAGCTCCATAAATTTAGTAATCTCAATAGTATTCTGTTAGTTAATGAAACCCTATGAATTCAGTCTAGTATAATTCAGTTAATCATGTTCAGTATCTATTCAAATGGGAGTAGGAATTAGCACCGAGTAAACCCAAGGATGGGAACTCACCTGTTATATATGAGTGTGATTCTTAGAAGCAATCCTTGCATTCCAGAATTACGTAGCTAGCATAGGTTGAAACATCATAGCCTGTTATATGAGGGTAGATGAGGTGGCTTGATCTGTTATAAAAGGGTTCCCACTGTTCTAACTAGAGTGACCTATTATATAAGGGTTACTCGTAGATTGTCCTTACTAGTGGTGCGATATTGACATCCTTCAAATTGGGGTTATAAATTGGACCCCAACTTATCCATAATGGCATATTAGGGGCATATTTATTAGATGACTACTTCCTATAGTTTCAGATATAGAATCAAGATTGTCAGATATATTCATTTAGTCTCAGTAATAGAACTCAGATAGTTCTATAGAATTCAGGGCCGTCAGATAAAGTGAACTCAGAATAGTATGGAACTTAGCTAGTTCCATCAGATTCGGGACTGTCAGATACAGTCACTCATGTTGTCAGTTATATCAGTCATTAGAACTCAGTCATTAGTCAAGTAAGTTATCATTAAATTCATGTTATCATGATCTTAGATATAGTTTCTATGTATTCATGCATGTATTCTCACATTTATGTTAGTCAGTTAGCCAGTATTATTCATGCATATGAACCCTATGATCCAACTTACGTCATATGTATACCAGTATATTCTAAGTACTGATGCATTTATTCTATGGTGTTTTATACCATAGGTTCAGAAACATGAGCTCTAGAGTATTAGTAGCATTTCAGTCACTACAGTCAGAGTTAGCAGTGAGTCCTCATATTTCAAGGACATGATCATTTATTTATTAGTTGGAGTTAGTTGAGGATATGTCCCATCAACTTCTTATTCAAAAATTCATGTTTTAGAGGCTTTTCAGACTATAGTATATTTAGGCAGTTTTGTTTTGGGTATTTATACCCTATCTCAGATGTTATGTTCTATAGTGATTTATCAGTTTTGAACCTTATCGCCTTTTATTTCATGTTTCCATATTTATACAGTATATTATGCAGTGTTGAGGTATAGATATCTGTCATGGGTTAGTTTATGGTCCTTCAGGGGCATGAGCACCGTGTAGTATTTTGGGTACTAGATTTGGGTAGGAGGTGCAGATCTCCAGTTGGTTGGTTTGAAGTTAGTGAGGCATCAGTTATAGGGCCTGACCTAGTATTAATGCCCTAGAAAAGTCTAGTTGATCAGAGAAAGACTTTGGGTTGCACAGAGCCGACAGAAGTCTTATGCAGATGTTTATAGAAAGGATCTTAAGTTTGAGATTGGTGACTATGTCTATATAAAGATATCTCCCATGAAGAGAGTAAAGAGGTTTGTCTAGAAGGGAAAGATCAGTTCCCGATATATTGGTCCCTTCAAAATTCTCAATTGATTTGTCAATGTAGCTTATGAGCTTGAATTGACTTTAGATCTTGCCTCAGTTCATCTAGTCTTCTATATCTCTTTGCTCAAGAAATTCATAGGTGACCCAACAGTTGTAGTCCTTATTCAGAGCATAGATGTTCAGAACAACCCTCTTATGAAGAGATTCTACTAGAAATTCTAGACTATCAGACTCGTAGACTTAGGAACAAAGAAGTCCCTCTAGTCAAAGTTCTTTGGCGGAATCAGTCCATTGAGAGAGCTACTTGGGAAGAAGAAGCAGACATGCAAATCAAGTATCCTCACCTCTTCTCCACTAACTCAGATCTAGCTCAAGGTAATAGTCCTCCTTAAGCTTTTCCATTTTCATGTACAAATTTCAGTTATGACTTGGTATCAGCCTCATGTTGTGAATTTCATTTTTAAACTTGGTACTAAGTACCATTGCATATTTAGTTATATGTTCATGATTTGAATTAGTCATGTGTTCATGCATCAGACATGCATTATCCTTGTGAGAAACTCAGTTATCAGAAATCTCAGTCATTTGTTCATGAGTCAGTTAAGTCATGAAATCATGCATCATATATGTATGCTCAATGTAAATCTCAGTAATGTCAGTCATGTTTCAGTTGTTCATGTCGAATATATACTTCAGCTCATTGTTTCTCCCATCACAGCCTGTCTCATTTGAGGATGAATGTTCCCAATGGGGAGATATTGTAATACCCTAAAGTTTCCTAACTAATTTCATCCCAAGAATGTCAAGAATTAGCTTTTAAATTGAGTGATGTTTATTCTATGGGGAATTTTTATGATTTTCAATTTTTCATCAGGGAAATTCAATAATCTTTCTATCGATATAAGATTCACCTAAATTCGATAATCGGGTAAGAAGTTATGACTATTTCAAGTTACTATCATAAAAAAACACCATATTAGTCAATGGTGTGCTGCGCCACAAGAGAAAATGACATTTGTCAAATTCCAATAGGGGTCTACGATAGTCGTGGATCATGCTAAACTTTCATGTCACAAATGAAGTGACAACGCGATGCCTCTGCATCGCACCATCCCTTAATTTCCCAGTTGTCAAATTTTAGTGACATGGTGCGATAGCACCACATAGCGCTAGGGGTCCAGATCAGGAAATTTTCACAAATTTAAAAGATGTGTCCAGGGTTAAAAGATTCAATTCCTCCCTCCCCCTCCGTATTTAAACCCAATAACACGTTATTTAGCCATTCTTTATCCAAAATTTATTGTTTCTCTCAAGAACAAGCTAGGGTTTTCAATTGAGCATTCAAATTCAATACTCAAATTCAAGAGTCTCTCCATCAATCTTCATAGAATGAAGAACTAAGGTATGCATAGTGTTGATTTATGGATCTCTTTCATCCATAAAGCTCAAGACCCCCTTTTTCAAATTGTAAATCATGATATTTATGTTGTGGGTTGGTTGTAACCATGTTTACCTTGTTGTATGATTCTCAAGTTGGAATGTTTATGTATTTTTCATGAAACTACATTAGCAAGTGAGTGAAATCCATAACTTGATTATTTATAATGTGTCAATTTGATGATTGTGCCTATGCCCAAAGGGTGCATGCAGGGTGTTTGATAAAATACCTAGGAGGATAGAAATTATGCACTATACCTAAATTGTGATCCAAATGACAATGTATGCTTTAACCTTATGTTCAAAATGATTTCCTTGTTATTTTTATGTATTGGAATTGTTGTTGGATTGCTCATGAGTTAGCCTTATGAAATTTTTCTATGTATACATGCTATCTTATTCACGTACCAAGCTATGATAATCAAATACCCATGAAATATCTCTAATTATTGTGTTATGGATTGATGATGTTGGTCATGTATTCAAGAATGTCATGCCTTGTCAGTTTCTCTCTATCGAGTCCTAGGGGTATTTGTACTCGATAAGTTAGCTGTTTTCCTAGATCGAGTGTCATGTTTTCACGATATCCTCAGTCAAACCATGGTCTATAGAACTCAGTCAGTCATGTGACTCAAGAAAGATCCGTAATTCAGTAATCTCAATAGTGTTCTATCAGTTAACAGAACTCCATGAATTCAGTCTAGTCCTGTTCAGTTAATCATGTTCAGTGTCTATTCAGATAGGAGTAGGAATTAGCAATGAGTGAACCTAAGGATGGGAACTCACCTGTTATATGAGGATGTGATTTTAGAAGCAATCCTTGTGTTCTAGAACTACATAGCCAGTGTAGGTTGATATATCATAGCATGTTATATGAGGGTAGATGAGGTGGATTAACCTTTTAATAAGGGTTCCCACCATTCTCACTAGAGTTACCTATTATATGAGGGTTACTTACAGATTTTCCTTACCAGTGGTATGGGATTGACACCCTCCCAATTGGGGTTATAGATTGGACCCCAACTAAGCCATAATGGCGAATTAGGGTCATGTCAGTTAGATGACTACTTTCCACTATTTCAGATACAGAATTAGGACTATCAGATATAATCATTCAGTCTTAATAATAGAACTCAAATTGTTCTACAGAATTCAGGACTGTCAAATACAGTCAACTCAGAATAATACAAAACTCAGCTAGTTCCATCAGATTTAGGACTGTTAGAGACAGTCACTCATGTTATCGGTTATATAAATCATCAGAACTCAGTAATTAGTCATGTTAGTTATCAGTAAATTCTTATCATCATGATCTTAGATATAGCTTCTATGTATTCATACATGTATTCTCACGTTCATATTAGTCTATTAGCCACATTGTTCATGCATATGAATCCCATGCATCTAGCCTACCTCATATGCATACCAGTGCATTCAAAGTACTGATGCATTTGTGCTATGGTGTCTTATACCATAGGTTCATAAGCACGAGCTCTAGAGCATCAGTAGCATTTTAGTCTCAGCAATCAGAGTTAGCAGAAAGTCCTCATCTTTTGAGGACATGATCATTTCTTAATTATCTCATTAATTAATTTATTAGTTGGAGTTAGTTGGGGACATGTCCTATCAACTCCTTATTCAGACAGTCATATTTTAGAGGCTTTTCAGACTATAGTATTTTTAGACAGTTTTGTTTTGGGTATTTACACCCCATCCTAGATGTTATGCCCTATGGTGATTTATCAGTTTTTATGGCCTTTCAATTCATATTTTAGCATTTATACAGTATATTACGCAGTTTTCAGGTACAGATATCAGTCACGGGTTAGCTTATGGTCCTTTGGGGTCATGAGCACTGTGTAGCATTCTGGGTACCAGATTCGGGGTGTTACAAGTGATAAGTCCTCATATTTTGAGGATAGAGTTTACTAATTTCAGTGTTTCAGCACATCGGTAGTTATTTTAGTTAGAGTTAATTGGGGATTTGTCCCATCAACTCCATATTCAAACAGTTAGAGTCTTTCAAACTAGCATAGACAGTTTTTCAATTTTTAAAGTTTATTATCAGTTATACTCAGTTACTATTATTTCAGTCTTTTGAGAAACTTATGTCATTTTTAGATTTCTTCTGCATATATATTTTTGTATTGTATTCAGTACTCACAGCAGGCACTAGTCATGGGTTAACTTGTAGTCTTTCGGGGTTGTAAGCATTGTGTGATGCCTATGGTGCAGTCATGAGGTGTTACACTAGTAAAGACATATACTAATACATAAAGATAAAACAAATATAGGTATGACATGTCAATTTGGAAATTCAACCATAACTTAAATACAATAAAGTAAGTACAATGTATAAAAATAAGAAAATGATGATAATGATGCTGATGATTCACGAGGTTTTCGCATAACCTCCATATACACCCATGAAGGAAAGCCTCCCGATGTAGGACCTATAGGGTTTTATAAACCCATATACAATCCATATATCCATACCTTCTCCTGGACACATCACTCAAGGAGGGTTTTTATAAGAAGCCACAATATCTCCTTCCCGACAACACTCCGAAAGGGTTTATAAAAGGTATTGCCATTGTTTATCAAATGTTGCAATGGTGGTACCAATGTTTCATAATTGAGTATGATATGAGAATTTAATGCTTACGACCAATCACATGATGTATTTCCACGACCAATCACATGATGTATTTCCACAACCAACCATAATGATATATATTCACAACCATGTGAGCCAATATCCACTCATAATTTTCAACCATCCTTGAATTTCCACATGTTTTATATGCCAATAAGTATGAATATATCACAATGCACAAATGGTACCATAACAAACCTTTTAATCAACAAGATACAATTATTAACATGATTATAAGGCTATCAGTATCACAAAAGACCCCACACGGTCACAGATATCACATAATGTCTTAAAACCAATAATTATACAACATATAAACTCCCACAATGGCACAACACATTAATATAGTCAAATTGATGATCAGTTCCTATCCCCTTAACGTGCATTTTGTACCAATATTTACTACCCAGTCTAGTCTGAAAGAGTTACGCCATAACCTACTTCGAATGCCGAAATCGGTCCGCAACACTTCACATTGCGACCCTACTTCTCACAAATAATTCCAAAATTAACTAAAATGATGAAATATAGAATCTACGCATCAAAACAAAGACAAAGATACCCATATTGCCTACTTTTGGTTTGGGGTCAAAACGGACCCCTGAAATGGGTTTTTAGAATAGAATAGAAAATTGTAACTTTATTTTAAAAATATATTTTCCATGCTTCTAGGAATCTACAACTGAACACTCAAGGCAAATCGAGTTAAAAATAAGGTTTAAATTAAAGAAAAACTATTTTCCAACTTTACCGGGTAAAGCCTTTGAAATCCATCTTAAAACCAAGTATCGAAGACGTTTGAAGATTACATTGAGGAAAAATATGTAAATCTTTGACTAGGAACATTATTCAAGTAAAAAGGGGTGAAATTGGGGTTCAAAATCAAGAGGAAAAGGGCATAAAATGCCCTTTAACTATGTGAAATGGTACAAAAATGCCCTTCGTCTACCTTTTGGGCCTAAAATTCCCTTCATGTCTTCCTATTGGGCCTAAAATTCCCTTCGCGTCTATCTATTGGGGCTATATTTCCCTTTTATTTAACAGATTAATTTAGAACGACTAAAAATTGATATTGTGCACTATTTATTTTTTTATTGGATAAATAACTAGCCATCTAATTTTAATGATTTGTTTTATTCAAATTCAAGAAAATGGTGTCACTGGTTTTATACTAGATTAAATATTAATTATATTCAAGTTAAAAATATTAAAAAATATGCATGACATATCTATAAATATGTAATATAAATTAACTAAATATGATAATTTCAAATGATTGTTTAGATCCTTTCTTATATATTTTTTCGGGTAATGTTCTAATACCTCATTTGATTAAAATTTTTTATATAATAATTTATTTAACCTGAGAACAAAATAAAGATTTAAAAATAAATTCATTTCTAATATCATTATCCTTGATATTTATAATTTTAATTTTCTTAAATATATATTTTTAAAAATATTTCTTGGTAAGTCTCTAAATAAAAAAATTCTTACGTTCCCAGAAAAAAGTTCAATTAAAATTATAATAGTTAAATTTTCAAGTATGCATATTTCCAAGTAAATCACAAAAAAAAATTCCAACTAAATTCACAACAACAAAATCTCCAAGTAATTCTCAAAGTACGAAAATTTCTAAGGATATTGATAGAGTTTATCCCCGCTTGCAATCTGGAGATAGTTCAAGATTACTATGCCATATTCTGGATTGTGGACTAGTACTTGCCTCAACATACAGAGTTTTCTCTATGCCCAGGGTCGAACCCTCGACCTCTAGTTAAGGGTGGAACAGGCCCATCCGCTGCACCACAACTCATGTTAGTAACTATTTCTATTCATGCATATTACCGATACATGATCATTTTTATGGAGAAAAAAAAATCACAAAAACCCGAGAAGTTTCTAGCAGTATTTTGTATGGGCGTCACTGCATCGATGGATCTACCGCTATAGCAATGTTTCGGCAGCATTAATGGCATCATTGCAGAAATTTGATATAAGTGATGGGGATTCATTGTGACGATGATGCTGCAAATGCGAATCTATGACTACAGTAGTTTCCAGCTAGTTAATCCGAGTCTTTTTCTTTTTCAGGTCTTTCCAACATGATGTTATGCCATGAACATTTATAACCCCATTCTCATGTTGTAGTAGGTTTAACAATGTAGAACAAGACACATTATTCTATATTCGTTTATTATGTAGTTTTCAGTTCTCTCGACTTATTTATGCTTAAACATTATTTCAAAAAGACTACACGTCTTAGGAAATTCTTAACATGATAACCTTAGATTAACCACATAAGGATATCCAAGTATATCGTCAAAGACAAATAGTAATTAAGGAATACTTCAAATATCACTAAATCAAGATGTATCTCACACACAGAAATAAAGAAATAACCTGAAATCACATCCAATATTTACAATTTTTGGGTATTCCCTTTAAGCCACTCATCTAATATTGCTCATAATAATTAATTACACTAAACGAATGCCTTAAAAAGACCATACATCCAGATAACTATTTAACTTAATTATTACTTCATGATGGCTCCCTGTAAGTATAACCATTCACATAGCAAAAGATTTACTTTTACCAATAATCTATAATAGATTTAAAGTGTGAAGACATTTAGAAAAGTTATTTGAACTTTTTATCCTTCATTAAATTTCTTTGCAATGGACAAAACTGTCTTTTCACTATTTTCTTCAATTTTTCATTTAATTATTCATATAATATTTAAAATTAAAGAGCCCTAAAATACATTATAAGAGGAAAATATATTTTATAAATTAAGGAGTCCTAAAATATATGGTAAAAAAAGAATAATATGGTAAAAAATATTAAAAGAATTAATAAATAAGTACTCTTAAAGAGTTGTAAGAGATTTAGTGTAAAATTAGGAGTTATCTATAATCTATAATATATTAAAAGTGTGAAGATTCTTAGGAAAGTGATATGAACTTTTTGTCCTTCATTAAAAGACTCCTCCTTATATAAAATGGTCTTTTCACAATCGTTTATTACAACAACAACAACAAAAAATTCAGTATATTCCCACATCATGAGGTTTGGAGAGGGTAGAGTGTACGAAGTCTATACGACTACCTCTAAAGAAGTAGAGAGGCTATTTCCAATAGACCCCCAGCTCAAGACAAAGGATAGTATATATTGAAAAACATCAAATGCATGGAACATGATAAAATAACAAAGGTATGACATCCACCAAAAATATTGAACATTTCCAAAGACACCAAAGCCCTCCTACCTACTGCCTACAACTCTACAATACACCTTAGCTCTCTATCCTAATGTTTTTCCTCCATACTTTCCTATCCTGGGTCATGTCCTCAGTCAACTGTAACTTCTCCATGTCATGTTTAATCACTTCCCTCTAGTATTTCTTCAGTCTACCCCTACCCCGCTTAAAATTGTCCAAGGCCAACCTCTCACACCTACGAACCGAGGCATCCGTGCCTCTCCTCATCATATGGTCAAACCATCCCAACCTAACATCCCGCATTTTATCCTCCACTGACACCACTCCTACCTTATCTCAAATACTCTCATTCCTAACCCTGTCAGCCCTTGTAAAGCCACACATCCAATGCAACATTCTCATTTCTGTCACCTTCAACTTTTGAATATCAGAATTCTTAACCAGTCAACACTTTGCTCCATATCGAATGGACTGCAACTCTATAAAATCTACCTTTCATCTTGGGGGGCACCTTCTTATTGTACAAAATTCCTGAAGTGGGCCTCTATTTCATCCAACCTACCCCAATAAGGTGAGAGACATCCTCATCTATCTCTCCATTCCCCTGAATCGTAGACCCAAGATACTTAAAACTATCTCTCTTGTAAACCGCCTGGGGATCCAACTTCACTACCACCTCCTCCTCTTGCCTCGAGTCACTAAACATGTACTTTAAGTACTCCGTCTTAGTCCTACTCAACCAAAAACCTTTAGACTTCAGGGCTTGTCTCCAAACCTCTAGCTTATCATTAACACCTTGTCTCGACTCATCAATCCAAACTACAGCATCCGCAAAAAGCATACAAAAAGGGACCTTTCCTTGTATGCTCTTCGTCAACACACCTATCACCATGACAAAAAGAAACGGACTAAGAGTCAATCTGTACTGCAACCCAGTCAAGATTAGAAAATACTCAGAATCTCCTCTCACTCTCCTTACCCCGAGTCTTCGCCCCCTCATATATGTCCTTCATCGCTCTGATGTACGGAATAGAGACCTCTCTTACCTCCAAGCATCTCCACAAAACCTCCCTAGGGACCTTGTCATACGCCTTTTCCAAGTCAATAAACACCAAGTGAAGCTCCCCCTTTCTCTCTCTATATTGCTCTACTAGTGTTCGCACTAGGTGAACTACCTCAGTCGTGGAGCGACCAGGCATAAAACCTAGGGCTGAAATGGGGAAACTCATTATGGCAGGGTGTTGTCTGTTCCATACTTTCTTACTTGATTTGAAGCTGGCATCGAGTCTCCACGATCTCAGGGAAATGAAAATCAATTCTCAAAGATCCATAAACAAATCTGTAAAGTTGTCTTTAAATTGTTAATAATATATAACCCCTTAGTTCGCCTGCCTGACCTGCTTTCTAGCTTGATTCTCCGAAATAGACATAATCTTCCTTAACCTCCGTTCCTCCACCCTCTCCTAAATTTTTATAGTGTGACTAAACAACTTAATACACTAATAATTATTGCAACTCTAGATGTCACCCTTGTTCTTATGTAAAGGGATCATCGTGCTCTATCTCCAGGCCCCAGGCATCTTAGCGGACTTGAAAATGATGTTAAACAAGTTGTTCAGCCACCTCAACCCTGCCTACAAGAAAACTACCAAACATTTACCGAAATGTCGTCGGGCCTCATCGCCCTTCCTCTTTTCATCTTTCGAATAGCCTCACTAACGTTCTCTACCTTAAAACACCAACAAAAGCAAAAATCGCGACACTCACCGAAGTGCTCCAACTCTCCCAACACAAAACCTCTGTCCTCCTCATCATTCAAGAGCCTATGAAAATATGACTACAATCTTTTCTTAATGAGGGTGTCTTCCACTAAAACTGTGCCATCCTCTCCTTTAATTCACTTCACTTGGTCTACATCCCGACCCTTCCGCTCCCTAATCTTGTCCAGCCTAAAAAACCTTTTTTCCCCGTCTTTTTCTTTTAACCCCTTATACAGACTCATAAAAGCTGCTGTCTTAGCAGCCGTAATAACTAACTTAGCCTCCTTCTTACCTAACTTGTACTCCTTCCTACTCACACTCTTCTTTTCCTCATCCTTACTCTCAATAAACTAAACATGTTTCTCCTTCTTCGTCTTCACCTTTTTCTTAACTTCTTCATTTCACCACTAGTCCCCTTGATGTCGGCAAGACCATTCCTTCGAAACACCCAAAACCACTCTAGCAGTATCCTTGATACAACCCGCAGCCCTATCTCAAATACTATCCACGTCCCCCCAGTACTCCCACATCTCCATCCCTTCCAACTTCGTCCCTATCTCCAAAGTACTGGTCGGAGTTAGGCCACCCCACAGAATTCTACGGCGACCATCCCCACCCCTCTTCTTTTTGTCCCTCTTAATAACCAAATCCATCACCATAAGTCTATATTGGGCCACAAGATTATCTTTTAGAAAAACCTTACAATCCTTACACAAAACTCTGTCCTCCTTCCTAAGCAACAAAAAGTCAATTTGGGTCTTAGCTAGCCTACTACGAAAAGTAACCAGGTGATCCTCCTTCTTCAAAAAGATGGAATTCATCACCACCAACCTAAAGTCCCTCGCAAAATCCAAAAAAGTAGCTCCCTCGACATTTTTAACCCTAAAACCAAAGCCTCCATGCACATCCTCATACCCTAACGGCACTGACCCGATGTGCCCATTAAATATTTCTTGTTCAATATTTCCTTAATTATTTGTTATTATTTCATAGAAATTTGTTGACTGGAATTTGTACTTTTTATTTTCTCAATAATTTAACAATATTATGTAGCCTGTTTTGGTAAGAATTGTACTTTAAATAGAAGAAAGTCTTTTAAGTAAAAAATGCCTCTCTAATATCATATTCAAAAGGTAATATATATTAGGTGAATTAATGTAGACTCCTAAAATTTATGATATGAAGAATTAGAAAAAGACTCCTAACAGATATTTTAATCATAATCTTATAAATATGGGCATGAATTTTCTCTCTGTAAATTATATTATTTTTGATCCATGGTCATGCAGCTAATTGATACTGCAATTTCATGGTCTCCAAAGGCCTAAAATACAACTTTTTCTTCTTGCTTGTTTTGCTTATTCAAATCATGTTGGATGTCTACACCTTGTGGTTGCTTCCATGGTAAATGTAGCAATTTTAACTACGATGGTAGTTCTCACATTTTATATTTATTTTAACTACAAATTTTTTCATGAGTTACTTTACTTTTCCACTCTCTTTCTTTGGTTAAGATCAAGCCATGTATTATAAAAAATCAAATTTAATGTAAGACCATAGAATTTGATAGAATTAAAAGATGGTAAGGTAATTAATTTTCTTTTTGAATAGAATTTTTCGTTAATATTTTAATTGATTTGCAGCTAATAAAATATTGGAAACAAGATGTGTGGAGGTCCCAATATGGAGATTTGAGAGATTGACTATGGATGATTTTAAAAGAGATAAAGATAATCATTAAAAAAATAATAAAATTACCTCTTATTTTTCTTTATTTAAATAAAAAATTCTTGTAGCAACAATATCTTAAGTATATTTACAAGAATAATCAAGTTGTGCCTACATATGTCTCTTATTCACGGGGTAGCTGGTGACAATTTTTTCATGCAATTGCTTTTGATTTTTTTTTAATTTATATACCAATTTGTTTTTTTCTAAAATCCTTTAAAGGTTTGGTGATTGTTTTCTCGCTTGAGTGTGAGTTGTGCTTTGATTATTGCATCTTGTGCCTTTTCACTATAATTGTACTAGTTAACCTCAACGATATCTTTTTTTTTTCAATGAAATTTATTCAAGTTTATTCGAAAAGGACATTTTCTTTTTGTGTTAATTGCAATATACAATGACAGTGAGTATGCTGTAAATAAAAATTGATTTCCTACTGCAAGACTTTAGAATATCGCATAGCAGAATAAACTTTAGGTTTTAGCTTCTTTAAATTATTGAGAGTGTAGTGACATTCGATGGCATTGATACGGCTTAATTTAAGAATTTAGGTATAGTTAACAACCTTTTTTAATTACACTTCACTTAATATCATAGACGCTGGATAAACGAATCATGTGGCAATATTTGGATACGTTGTTTGTAAGTATAACATTAAAAAAACAAATTGCTGAAAGGTGTTTTTTTAGTTTGATCAGCAAAGTTTTTTTTTTTGAAAAAATATATCAAAAATAAATTTAGAAATTCAACCACCTTTTTATTGAAAAGTACTTTTAAAAATAATATGATTTTAGAAGTTCAGAGAAACAAACTGTTATTTTTATTTTGTCTTAAACAAATGTGATAGGACTTTAAAATTAGTTACAATTTTACTTTAAATAAACCAAACAATTAGTTTTAGTTCCATTAAACATACAATTTTTAACAATTTTGATCGATCTAAAATTATGAGTAATTAGTATTTTTAATAGCTAAATTATGGGGAAAAATCAATATTCAAAATTTTAAATCAATTTAAATTTATTTTATTATAAATATAATTTTTGGTTGAAACATACCATATAACTATAATGTATGTCACGATTTTTTTTGGTGACCAATTGATTTAGAATGAAAAATGCACCCAACAAATTAATGAGAAACTAAATCATTGAAATGCTTATAGATTAACAATTTTCGCGATGATATTATACATGTAAAATATAATGAGCCAATGGGTCCCTAAACCCATATTGATACTCAGAATTCAAGTTTAGCTTTTAGAAGTTAAGGATGACTTTAAAATTTATTTTTTTAAACATAATTTATTTATAGTAATAATAATAAAGCATAACGCCAGATATTCTCAAATAATGGCATACAAACATAATGTTGCATGCACTATACCTTCAATTGCAGTATTATGCATGCCATTTTTTTGTAAGTAGCCATTTGTAATAACACTACATACATGTGCATTGCACGTACACTAAACTAGTAATTAAAAATCAAACATAGCACTAAGTCAACAAATACCCACATAAGGAATACAAATAACATAGTATCACCACCTCACAAAAGATTCAAATACAAGTGCCTATCGGGTAAGCATATTATATACATATATATATATAGAGAGAGAGAAAGAGAGAGATCTAACTCAAAAGTTACAGTGACCAATTGCATTGCCACTACAATATTCAATTATATCAAATAAAATATTCACCTAAGGATACACATACCACTCATTTTCAACATAACTTACCACACTAGTACACCAGTCCTACACCTTTTATTGACCTCTACTGGTTAGAATGACACTGTTCCAACCTTCCAAAAATCACCAAGATACTAACTAGGAACATATAATCCTAATTGTAATTGTCGAGATATCAATTAGAATATGCTAGATATAAATCGAATTAAACTCTAGGAGACAACACTAAAATAACACGACAGGAGAGAAGAAAGTTAGACTGATTCCTAGGTTCCTTGTAGCTTCCTACAGATTTAATGTAGTAGTTAACAAACTAATCAGCAAGACTCTACTCAACCTTTTCTCTTGTAATGGGGACCGATAACTTGCATTGTACTACCAACTTTTCATGATTCATTTCAGAAATCATGTGGGCATCTACTCAACCCTACCCTAGATAGAAGAACCTTTACCACCCAACTATTTAATTAATGAAGAAGACAATTTAAACAACTTTAAGTACAAATAAATTAATAGATCGCTTATTAAAAACACATATCACATAAATACATTGTGAAAGTAAATTAACAATTCTCTAGAACCTAATCTAAACCAGTACAAGATCACTAAACATATGAAAGAATGACCTAAGAGGAAACATATATGTTATGGTGATGACCTAAGAGGAAACATATATTTTTAGGTAGGATGCAAGGATCTGCTGAAGAGTAACCATTGCCACACCTATAGAAAATCCAACTCAAATGAAATATGGCTATACCCCCTAAGGAGATATAGTAAGTATAGTATCAACAGACCCCACGTACGGGTAGGTATCATCGGTCAACTAGAGTAAGAAAAAAATAATATCAATAGAAATTAGGGAGGGATCAGAACAGTAGTAAAATCTCAGACAACTGAACATTACTAAGTCTTTCAACAATTTTCTCAACTCTCACCTTACACCCTTTCTTTTATAATTCTATTAACTTTTACCTACGTGACCAATTAATGACAAATCCCTAAGTGCTACCAATGGTAATGTTATTTATGCATTCACTTTCCTTAAACAACACCTACACTTCTACACTCTTGACAATACTAAATGTTTTCATCAAGCCAAGAGGAATAAGGCTGTGATTCTTGCTTAAAAAATAGGACATCCCACTATTATTTAATTGAATAATCACTGAAAAAGCAACTATTCTCTCTCTCAATTAGACAATAATATTTAGACAAGGTAACACAATACCTCACGCAGAATAACATGCATAGAAAAGATACAATCTATATAAAAGCCATGACATACCTTACATCCATGTACTCATATCTGTCAATTATGCTCAAGCAAGCCAGCCCGTAATAATAACTATAATATATCTGCCAACATAATAATATGAATGCATACACAAGGTGTACACATATACTACAATCATAAAGGACCCTCAACTATGACTTGCATAGGGCGATCTTAGTTCATGTACTGGTTTTGGCATGACACCCAATCCAATAATAGTGTCGGTATAACACTCGATCCCAGTACCATCCTAATGTATTATCTCAAATCCAATGCTCAATTCATAATGATAATCATAATTACAAGTAATGCCCCAAATCCTAATAAAAAACACTCAACTTACATAGAATCCAGGTCAAACTAGGTCTATACTACCATTAAGCTATTTATACATACCCATCAACAAAGATCATTACCAATCGATTGTTATCTATACTTATCCTAACACCCAAATCTATTTTATGAGAACCATAGCCCTAATTCTTTTCCTTGTCTTTATTACTTAATATTAATTCTAATATGAGCAACTATACCCCAATTGGTTTCACCCACAACACCTCCTCTTAATTTTTCTTAACACACTATAACTATCCTTAAAATCTACCAAGTTCTCCCTTCACTATAAACTTGACAATACTCAGTCCTCCATCCATTACAATCAATTAAGAAACATAAAAAGCCACTTTTATTCACTCAATAATCTCACATTACCCTAACCTTTTTAACAAACTCACAGCCACTTCTATTTACTGACCTACCTCTATTTTGTATAAGTATCATAACTTTTTGACATTTAAAAGTTTAACACAGTTGAATAACTCAACATAGATCCATGAATCCATCAATTGATTATTCTAAGTTTAGTTTATTCTCCAATCAATCCAAACTCTATGCCCATAAGCCTAATCATGAAATCTTCCATAATAACTATTGTTATCACATGCGTCTAACCCAAGTCTGCTATAATTTAACCATAACCGACCTTGTATGCAATGGTATAAAAGTTCTATTGATATGAAGAGTAAAGAGTTGTTCTTCATATGGCCTGCCTTTTCTTATTTTTGGAATTTTTGTCAGGAGATCTTTGGTAATCACCCTCTCGGAGCTTGGCCTCTAAAATCTTAGTATTCTAAGTATAGGGTTAACCTGAGGTATTTTTGAATGAGGAAGTGAAATAAGAGGACTTATTTAGGGAAGGGTTTTATTTAAACTTTGGGTAGATCACTCCTTTACCGTCATTACAGTGATAAAAATGTCACTGTAATGGTAAACTTGGCACTGCAGAAATGGGTTAGCATTTCTAGCCTAATATTAGGGATTTGACTCAAATTTAATTTAGGACATGACTTCTTTCCCCAAAAAATAATTCCTATTAGGTTTGAAATAAAGATTTTTCATCGAAGCAATTTTTTATAATGATTTTTGACATAGCAATGATTTGGGTGATTATAATTTTGGGCCAAAGACATGTTTATTAATATAATGCATTGTAGTTACTCAATATGAAGAAATATCTGATGTAATATAAGTATTCTTGAGGGTTTTAGAATAGACAAAAAATGGATTTGGTGGGCTTTTTGGGAATGAGAATACTAGAGTAAAGAAATTGATGAATGAAAATGAATGTACTAGTTAACACATATGAAATTCAATAACTTGGAAGCTACCAAATGTTTCACCTATTAAGAATAATGGGTACTGAAATTTCCTTCAATTCTAAAGATTGATAGGTTTTTAGAGGATCTTGTACTCATGACACCAAATTTTGGGGTATACTTATTTTTTGCACTAATAATTTTGAGATTTTGTTTTAGGACTTTTTAACTGTTTACACATTTACTTTTTCTTAAAAAATAATAATTGAAATTGGTGTATGTGACATAATATATCTATATATATATATATATATATATATATATATATATATATATATATTTAAATTATCTAATTATTAGGCCTATTGGGTAGACGTTCTCAAAGGATCGATATGACCCTTGGATTTCGATCGTCATGTATGTTTTCTCAAAGTAAAAGAGCAAGATGCTATTAAAATAAATTTATTATTAATTATTAACATTAATTGGAGTTTAAAAATACTTAAAAAAATTATTATTAATTTGAAAAGTAACCAACTATTTTTGAGAATTGAAAATGAGAAAAAAATGAAGAAAAGAAGACAAACACTATAATGGAAGAATCAACATTAGCATCTCAAAATATAAAGTACATTACTATTTTGAGATCCTTGTCTCATAAAATGGATAGCTAACATTTCATGTAGAAATAAAATATTTATTACGGTATAAAAAAAATGTAAAGGGGTGACTAGCAAGGATAATCGCAAGCACAAAATGGTCCGTCAAAGCCAACCTGCTCAATGCATTGACCACCAGCTTTGGGTCCAAATTTTTGCTTGCAAAATGGTAAACATTTTGGCTCAACTTTGTTTTGATCGCACAATATTTCTGGATGTATTTGATAGCAAGTGTCTGATTCAACAGGTGAAATCATTGTTCCAACTGCATTAATAAATAAGAATGATCAAGAATGAATATTAATATTATTAGATAAGTATTAATAATAATAAATAACATATATTAAATTTGAGAGTTACAAAAAGTACAAAAAATTGAAGGTTCTTGATTACCAAACAACAGAGTAGCAATGAGAAGGACACAAGTCAAAAACTTTGCCATTATTTTTTCTAGAAACATAGTTTAGATGTTGTCTTATATAGTCTTTTGGTAGAAATAGTGAATAATCATCAATCAATGAGTGTGCCTTTATAGGTCTCAAGACAACTATTGAGTGAGATAAAGTCAAATTTCTATGACTAAACTTTGAAAATTTTACACATATAATTAGATTTTAAAAGTTAATTTATTACCATAGGTGAATATTATCTCAGATTCAAATTCTATATTGTATTTATTAAATTTCTCAAATTAATTATAGTTTGGACCACTTACTATAACATACATATAGTTTTATGATACTTTTAACATATTTTGCAATAACCCATATATTTAATTTTATATTTTTATGCTTTTGACCATTTTATCTCTCCCTATAGTTGTAATATATTATTATGGTCTGTGGAGTGTGTGACTTGATTTGCGAGGTTGTTGTTTTGTTTGAAGTGAGCATTTCATTTTGATGGGTTTTGAAATTGATAAGATTGACTTTAGTCATCTTTTAGTGATTTAGACATCGTATGATGATCCAGTCAATTTCGTTAGCTCCAGAATGTTATTTTTGAATTAGCAGCATTGTTGGTTTAGTTCTCTAGGCTTTCAATTGGATGTCAAGTAGTCTCGAGGCCTGGAGTTGTCTTTGGTCAATATCCATTGATAATGACATCTGTTTAAAAATTTGGCGATTCCATTATGTTGGAATGGTAATTTGGTCTGGTAGCATTGTTGGTCTGTGTTCACTGAATTTCAAACAAAATTAGGTGGTCCATTTAGAAAATTTTGTAGACCTTTTTTGCTAGTGCAGTAACTACAACTGCAACTAGAATTACTCCTGTGCATTTGTGAAGCCATAACCGAGCAGTATACACACCATGAGTTACTATACTCTAGCATGATATACAATCATTATAACTCGAGAAATATGTTTCGTAATAAAACACCACAATTATTATGATACACAAAAAATTCAGACGAAAATGAAACATCACAAAACCCATCACTACAATGATAGATTTTTCATAGTAGTAAGACTCGACAATTTCAAAATGAGGGAGGTGAGATTCCTTTATTCTGCTTCCCAACTCACAAAATTCCCTCAACTTTTCTCTAGAAATCTACTTTTCGACATTATTTCTAAGGCAAGTCTTCATCCTTACTACTTTATTTATGCATTTAACACCTTATAATAATAGAAATTAGTATAGAAAGTTAATTTTCAGCATGATTTTGGGTGGAACTTTAAATGTTTGAATTTTTTTCTTCTGTGAATTAATTTAAGAAGCATGCTATACTATATTATATTTCTAATGCTCCTACATTATTTCTTAGTTGTACCAACTCCATGAATAGGAATTGTCATTGCAGCGATGCTATTGAGATGAAGCTCTATCACTGCAGTGACAGTTAGGAAGTAGCCTTCCTTGTGTCATGACCCAAACCAGGGCCTGACCGAATATAACCCCCTTACCCTAACCTTAAGAACACAATAAAGTAAATAGCAAAACCCAACCACGACAATAATAATGTATATAAATCCAAAGGAAATATAGAGAATCAAAACAAAACTTCAATGATATACCAATACAGTCCACAAAAGCCTCTAATCCACAATACCAACTAAGATGGAACATTTCCCCAACTATGAAAAATAAATCCATAAGTACTAGAACTAAAATAAAGGAAAACCAAGAGAATGACTAAGCCTTCCAAAAGATGAAGGTGCACTACTTCACGGTTGATAAATAAAAGTACAAACCCACGTAATGCTGCACAAGATCAAAGGAAAATTCCTCAAAAACTACATCAAGAAATGATATAGCATCCAGGTACGGTTTGTACAGCAAGTACTAGTATGCAACCCAAGGGAAGGGAAAAAAATAATGCATTTACAAAAGTTCAGTGGTAAAAACATGCACAACCACATATAGATAAGATGACTAAGTATGGACAATGGACATAAAACATGATTGTTTAACACATTATCCTGAAAGTATATCTCATGCCTACTTTCCAGGCGCCTATGTTCTATATGGGTCAGGCTCCCCTTGCCTAAAGGGCCCCAGTCCATATTAGTCACATGTTCAGATGAATGGTTAAAGACACCAGGGCTGTAGCCATCCAAATATAATGTGCACATCAAGAACAATGGTCATAGACCCCCAACGTTGACAAATATTATTTCTAGTGTTGGCCCCCCCTAGGATTACACATTCTCGATGAGCTACATAATTCTTATTAAGCCTAAAGTAAAAAAAATTGCACATAAGCCAACCATTAATCATGGAGACTTTATTAAGGCATTTTCCAACTTGATATCGTTATACCACTAGGCTTACAAGTTATTGTATTCATGCCAACCCACAACCATAATCCATTTAAACTCTAAATTTTATTTCAAGATAAAAAACCATAGCCACCAAGGGCATTCCAAAGCCTTTTTATCCCTTTTTTCATTTAATGCACTAAAAAATTCTTTTATAAGATGATTTAGATTATGGAAAATCCATATTCAAAATCAATATTATAATATAGGTTGAGGTTTATGCCATTTTCATGTCATAATTCATCAATATTGTGAAACCTAGTACCAAAATCCACTATTTTCACAAATTACATGTAATGACTCTTCAATTCATTTTCCATTTTTCTACTTATTTTAATTGTTAGAGATTTTTCATAGCTTCCTTAAGTCATTTATTAGTTGTTGGGACTGACACTTTGATTATTGGCCAGTTCATCTATTTTTTAGAGCCAATTCCCTATTTAGAAGTCTTTGTTGGTTTCAAATGGCCATCAGGCAAAAACTTTAGTAAAAAATCTCTTATGAAAAATCTAAGTTCCCCAAAAGCTCTAAAATATAGATTTTAGACTAGGAAGACCTTTAGTTTGGGTCCTAAGGCATCCAAACTCCTTTCGACCTATTGGTCAAAAAGTTGAGAAATTAGAAATATGGGTGTAGGACCCACATTTAGCTGACACGGGATTGGATGGAAATCCAAGTGTGCCATTGCATCTTAAAAATAAATTTAGTATGGTTACATAGTTTTTTAATGTATACGGGATTCCAAATGAACCACAAGAAACCGGTCGAGCCTATTTTAAGACTTGGAAAATCTGGTGCACTAGGTTTTCTGGTGCACCGCAATTGCACCACCTTGAACTCCAATTGTGAATCTATTTGTAGAGGAGATATTTTGATTGTGAATAGATGTCATTGTCGTGATCCTCGAGGTCATGATAGCAAGTCCTGAGTACTTGGGCTGGGTATAAAATAACCCTATTTTCTCGAATTTGGCCATTTTCACCACTTCCTTGAGATCCAATAACCCTAAATAGTTTGTTAACTTAAAATTTAAGATTTTTGATTATTGGAAATCATGTGTGTAATTCCCCACAAAATCCTCTTCTAGTTTGAGCCACAGAGCATATTCAGTAAAGCAGAAATCCGAGTCTAAGAGTTTCCAAAATATCTTCCCAAGTATGGAATACTTTTAATCATGTGAAATTTACCTAATTTCTAATTTTTGTCATGTAGATCATTGAATAAGCTTTCTATCGATACCAAATTCTCCCAAATCGGACACTCGAGTGAAGAGTTAGAGCCATTTTAGTGAGACAGTATGCCACCTGCCACCTTAGCGCATCGCGGAGCCCGGTAAAATGGAAATCATAAAAATCTAGTGAGCCTCCATGACTCTAATGAATCACGGTATAGTTCCAGCTCCCAACCAAGATTGCAATGCTATTTCCAATGCATCGTGTCGTCGTGCAGTTTCCCAATTGTCCATTTTACTAGTGAACTGGCGCAATTATGGCACGTCATGCCAGCATGAAAAATTGGGATTTCAGTTTAATTCCAATGATGAAAAGAGGATTTTCCCAACTTCTAGATATACCCCCTTTACAAGAGAATTGGCCTTATTTTCTCTCTTTCCCCACCAAGAATTAGGGTTTCCAAAAAAAAATTAAAATCTCCTCTCTTCTTCAAGCAAAAATCAAGAAAGATCTAGAGAAATCAAGAATCTCTCCAAAGTCCTTCAAGAAAAGAGTTTCCCCAGGTATGTAGATGTTGATTCTTGGGTCCCTTTCATCCAAGAAGCTCAAGAACCCTTTTTAAAACTTTAAGATTTTTATGTTTATAAGATTCCATGATTTGTACGAGTTAAAATTGATGTTCCTTGTGATGTTGAGTTTTCATTAATGGTTGTCTACAAGATTTATGAGCTTTAAACCTAATATATGAAATTCATATGATGTTGGTGATAAACCCTCTTGATGTTGTTTTCTATGTGATGCGTTCATGTTATTTGGGTGTAGAAATGGTTGAATAAGCGAAAAATGTCCCCCATAGGTTTGATAAAAGCTTAGGTGAAGCATAAGGACTAGTGTAGTATGTTGAAGATGAAAACCCAAGTTGTGAGTTATTCCATGCATGCCTAGTGTTTGATAAAATGTCTAAGTGAATGAATTTTTCCATGATGGTAGGAAATGCCAACATAAGTATGAACCCGTGTGTATCTAGTGATTGTTGAAGGACCTTAGTGAACAAGTGGGGATGTGATGGTAGTAAATTCTCCAATTATGTGCTTTTTGATATATTCTAAGCTTTTAATACATGCCAAGTGGTTAGAAAGTAAGTTGAGACATGATATTATATGATGTCCAAATACATCTCAAGACTGATTTAGGAGTGAAATACTTGAGGAAAGACCTTGTTGAATGAAGTATGATCTAGTTGCATGTTTGCCCTACGCTATTATATGTTTTTGATCCCTAAATGCTAGAAGTGATATCTTAGTGATTGTGAGGATGAACATATAATATGATTCCTAAATACCTAAAGAGATGTTTTAATGATAATGATGATGAATGTATAACTGTGATGATGGAATGATTGTGATGATGATAATTAATGAATAGTTATGATGATAGAGGAATGATTACGCTTTATTTTATGTTATCGAGTCCTGGGGGTATTTATACCCGACAATTTAGCTGTTGTCTAGAGCCTGTGTCAGTTTTATGATAAATCCAGTCAAGCAATGATTCTCAGAACTCAGTGAACTATAGAACTCTGTATCCTCAGACAGTTGCAGAACTTAAGAAAGCTCAAAAATCTCAGTTATCTCTGTAATCTTCGTATCACTAGTGATCTAGCCTCAGTCTTGTAATTAGCTCAGATCCAATAGTATGCAAGTGTTCAATTATAATTTCAGAAATGACTGAATAATCTATTCAAGCTCTGTATCATCAGTTAGTTACCATAATTTAGTACTGTGTCCGTTAGCTATGGAAATAAGTGATCTTAGCGTAACTCAGTTAGATCTTTTGAAAAACATGATCAGTATCAGATTCAGTATAGTTGTGTTCAGTTAAGAATTTAGTCAGAGTCTTTCAGTTGGGAGTAGAAAATAGCACTGAGCAAGGGAAGGGATGGAGGCTTCTCCCATTGGAAAGAGAGGCCAAAATTATTAGTAGCAATCCCTGACCTCCTAAACTGCATAGCCAGTGCAGGATAAAGGATTCACTATAAGGAATATGTTGTCACCTCCAGAGAGAGAGTATTTGACTATTGTATTGCATTAGGTTGATTGCCCAGTAAGGGTCATCCGACAGAGAGCATTGACCAGAGAGAGGTCTTTACCCGTGGAACGGTATTGACACCCTTTCAGTTGGGGTTACAGGTTGGACTCCACCTATGGTAGGCTGGTGCATGTCGGTTAAGTAACTACTTCCCACAGTTACAGTATCATTTTCAGTAATAATCTTCAGCAATTAGGACTCTCAGATACAGTCATCTATCTTTATGAGGAACTCAGATACTTCTATTGATTCATGGACCATCCCGACAGATAGGCTTGGTCTTATATATAGTTATTTGATATCATATTCAGAGGTATGCTGCCAGACAGACTTGATTCACAGTCTCAAATCCTATTGGGTATCCTTGTTGTCAGATTTAGATATATTCATATTTCTTATAATTGATAATATTTTCTGACATCCATTAGAGAGGTTGATCTCTAATCCTCTCAGTCGAAAGCAGTAAGCTCAGAATTCAGTCCTTCATGTAAGTACATCCAGATCCTCAGTTCTCAGTATCAGATAAGTCAGTGATTCAGTATCTCAGTTTCAGTAGTAAGTTCAGTCTATAGTAAAGTGGTATCTGAGTTTCAGTATCTTGAGTCGCGATGATTGTGATTATGGTCTGTGCATTCATGTGTGTGTTCTCATGCGGCATTTTCATGATTATCCAGTTTAGATATTATACATGCATGAGCCTTTGCATTTATCCTTACCTCATCTATATACTTAATACATTCCTGTACTGATGTATTTTTATGCTATGGTGTTTTATTTGGCACCGTAGGTTCAGAGGCACAGGACCCAGAGTTTCCTCAGCAGTTTAGTCCCAGTCAACAACAGTAGTCATAGTAGTGAGTCCTATTCTTTCGAGGATGGGTTTCAATATACTATTATGGCATCAGACTTTGTTTATATTTGTAGTAGACGGAGTTAGTTGGGGACATATCCCCTCAACTCCACAGTTCAGATAGTTTTGACATTTTTCAGACAAATGTATTAGTATTCAGTTTTCAGTTCATAGTATGTATAGATGTGTTGAACCTTATGGTTAGTTTCTGCATTTATTCTAGATATTATGCAGTGCATAGGTACATATATCAGTAAAGGGTTAGCTTGTGGTCCTTTGGGGTCATAAGCACCGTGTGACATCCTAAGATGGAATCTCGAGGAGTTACAATGTGTAACATTTATTTTTGTTATTATCATCCTATTTAAGTAAAAATTCACCCTTTTATTAGTGAAATTTCTTGATTAATTGCTCAAAACTCCAAATTCTTTAGGTCTAGATTTTAGCCCTAATTTAGAATGGTATTCACCGATTTTTTGGGGTAGTGATTCCTTCAGCTTATATGAATGTTAGGTTGGTCTCATAAATGCATTTTTTGTTAATGGGACTCGCATGGTGTTTTGATGTCATTTTTGGACCCAAAGCATAATGGTGCAATATGGGTATTGTTATCCTAGTATTGATTAGTAAAATGTATTTTTGATAGCTCAAAATCTTGAAAGGCTTCAAGGTAGGGAAAAACAAAGGTTTTGCGATTCATTGAGCTTTCTTCGGCATCGAGGTAGGCTAGGTTTATACCTTGTTATATTGATCTATGTCATATTATATATATAATATCTTGTTAGTTGAGATGGGTTTTAGGTGTTGGTTGATGATATGCAAGACTTGGGAGTAGTTGGACCGTTTAAGACATTTGAAACCATAAAATCAGAATATTTATCTTATTGCCTTGAACCTTAGTGAATTAAACTTTATGTCTCATGTTTGGGATGAGAATGCTTTGAACACTCTAGTTAGATGGGAGTTGTAACGCCCAGAGTCTAGTATCTCGACGCTACACGGTGCTAACAATCTCGAAGGACTACTAGCTAACCCACGACTGATATCTGTATCTGCACTGGATAATCGTAATATTGTAATAATAACATAACTAAAATAAATGCAAAAATCTGGCGGAAAACTTTCCATAAGGTTCAAATTCTAAACAATACTAAATAAAACAATGTCTGAACAAGGTATGACAATACCAAGACTGAAATAACTGTCTGAACATGCTATAGTCTGAATGTCTCTAAACTGTCTGAATAAGTAATTGATGGGAATGTCCCCAACAAACTCCGTCTACTGAACTGAATGTGATCAATAAATGAAATAAGATAACATCCTCGGATGATAACGACTCACTGCTAATTTATATGTTGAACGTCTGATCTGCTAAGGATGCTCTGGAGCTCATATGTGTGAACCTATGGTATAAAACACCATAGCACAAAAGAAAAGTATGCATCTATATGTGTGAATGCACTAGTATACAAAGTTAGGTAAGGCCGAATGCAATGGTTCATATGCATGAACTATAACTGACTGGATATCATGAAAATAACTGAATAAGAATACATGCATGACTATATAGACTGTAACTAAAATCATGAGGATTTCGAATGCTGAGTTTCACTGATAACATGGATTACTGATACCTAATATAACTGAAAACTGAGTGACTGTGTCTGGCAGTCATGATTCTAATAAAATTAGCTAAGTTTCGTACTGAGCTCAGTGACAACATCTGACAATACTAAAATCAGTAGAACTATCTAAGTTCTATTACTGAGACTGAGACTGTGACTGTGGGAGGTAGTCATCTAACCGACATACCCATAATAAAATATTATAACCGTGTTCGAGTCCAATCTGTAACACCAATTGGAAGGGTGTCAATACCACGCCACTAGTAAGGAAAAGATGTGAGTGACCCTCATCTGGCAGTGACCCCTAAGGATAACGATGGGAACCTCATTTGGACGTGTCAATCAATCTCATCAACACTCAAATTTCAATGTCTATTTTTCAACGTATGCTTGCTACATAGTTCTGGAACGTAATGATTGCTTCTATGGGTCACACCCTCTCCTTTCGGTGTGTCCTCATCCTTGGGTTCGCTGGGTGCTAAATCTTACTACAAACTAAATAGACACTGAACTAATTATACTGAGATGAATTGGACTTAGTTTACAAAGTTTTGTGGACTAACTGAATATTACTGAATTCTGTTAGCTGACTGAATTCTAATGAGTTTTGAAACTGACTGAGAATACTACTGATCATGGCATGATTGAGATTATCATGAAACTGACACTGGCTCTAGGCACACATCTAAATTATCGGGTATTAAAAATCCCCCCAGGACTCTATATCATGAAAGTAAATAGGACATGACACTTCTTGAACCCATAACAATTGTCAATAATTCATAAGACAATCACTAAGGGATTTCATAATGCACTTGATACTCATAGTCTTGTACATGAATAGGGATACATTCCAACATTTCATAAGTTCATAAATATAGCCTCATGAACACTCCATCAAATCATCAAAAGAGATAATATTATAATGAGAGTCATTTCGAACATATAGTTATAGCCTAAGTTCATCATTTAGATCTATAAAGGATCATAAAACATAATTCTACTAATTTAGGCATTTTATCAAACGCATGGAAGGCATACACTTAGGCTAGGGCATGAACATTAAACAATTACATCATGGCTACATAAATCAACCCAATTTAATGAAATTCAATCCACATGCTAACAAAATATCAAGAAATACATAAAGATTCCATCATGAAAACCATACACAGTTAACAACATGGATTCAATTTCAATCCACAACATGAACATCTTTATTTCAGTTTTAAAAATGGTTTCTCCAACTCCAAGAATGAAAGGGATCCTTAGATAAAAACTTTACATACCTTGGTGGATGATTTCTTGAAGATTGATGGAGGAAGGATTGAATTCTTGGCTTGAAATTAATCACCTAGGGTTTTTTGTTCTTGTGAAATTAAGAAATAATAAATGTATTTAGCCAAAAGAGGGCTAAATTTCATATTATGAGGGCTAAAGGTCGGGGGAAAATGACCTAATTACCCTTAAGGATGCGATCATTTAATGACTAAAAACTTGGCACCAGTGCATTAACCAATGTGGCACGTCGATGACATCAACGCAATACCCGATGTATCACGCCATGATCACGCTAAGCCTCAGTACTTTTGACTGGCAATTCCTGCAACAATATTAACCAATAGGATAGGTGATGCGGTACGCCAAGATCGTGTTGGTCCACTATTTTAGACTTCTAAACCTGGTCTAAATGAGGTCCAAAAAATCCAAAACTTTTCTGGAAACACCCATTGACTTTCCTAATCATGAATCAATAAAAATATAGATCTTTAAAGGATATTAAGGTCACAAAATAAGATTGCCAACTTTCGAAGGCTAAAAATAAACTATGTATGGAAATTTAGCTAGAATTATCTATGTCTGGGACCCCTTGACAAGCTTAAAGGACTGAATTAAGCTTATAAAATTTTTAGGGTCTTATAATATCTCCCCCTTTTATGCTTGAATAAGACTGACTGAGATGGGAGAAATGCTAAGATGAAGTACATGCTGAAAATGTACAACTAAAACATGACTAAATGACTGACATTACTAAGATTCATACTGAGCATGCATATCTGATGGATGATTTCATGACTGAACTGATACATAAATGCATGACTAAGAGTACTAATAAGATGATAAAGTATATCTAATGCGTGAATACATGACTGAACTGACTCATGAACATGCGAATAAACATGTAATGGTAAGGATACCAAGTTTGATTAGAAAATTGAGCATAAAGCTGAATACCAAGTTTGTAATTAAAATCTAAACATAAAACTGAATAAGCTTAAGGAAAGCTATTACCTTGGGTTGAGTCTGAATTAGAAGAGAAGAAGTGAGGATACTTGGTCCGCATGTCTGCTTTTGCATCCCAAGTATCTCCCTTAACGGACTAATTTCGCTAAAGAACTTTGTCTAGGGGGACTTCTTTGTTCCTCAGTCTGCGAATCTGATAGTTAAGGATTTCGACTAGAATTTCATCGTAAGAGAGACTATTCTTGATATCTATTCCCTCAATAGGGACTACAACTGCTGGATCACCTATGCACTTCTTCAGCAAGGAGACATGAAAGACTGGATGGACTAAAGCTAGATCTGAAGGAAACTCTAGCTCATAATCTACTTTGTTAAAGCGACTGAGAATTTTCAAGGGACCGACATATCGGGGACTAAGCTTTCCCTTTTTGGCAAACCTCTTCACTCCCTTTGTGGGAGAGACTTTTAGGTACACATAATCACCAATATCGAACTTGAGATCCTTTCTTCATACATCTGCATATGATTTCTGTTGGCTCTAAGATGTCTTGAGTCTCCCTCTGATTAACTGAACTTTCTCTAGGGTATAGAAGACTAAGTCAGGCCCTACCACTGTGGCCTCACCGACTTAAAACCAGTTGATTAGAGACCTGCACCTCCTACCGTAGAGAGCTTTAAATGGAGTCATTTGAATACTGGAATGATAATTTTTGTTGTATGCAAACTCAACCAAAGGCAAATGGTCATCCCAATTACTCTTAAAGTCAATTGGACACGCTTGTAGCATATTTTCTAAAGTATGGATGGTCCTTTATGCTTGACCATTGGTCTGAGGATGAAAGGCCGTACTGAGGTGAACTCAGGTACCAAGACCCTTTTGGAATGGTTTCCAAAAATAAGATTTAACTGGGTACCTCTATCTGAGATAATAGACAATTAAACACCATACAATCTGACGAACTCTCTAATGTAGAGTTTGGAGTAATCCTCAGGTAAAAGAGGTACGAACTAGAAAGAAATGAGCTGATTTGGTCATTCTCTCTACCATGACCCAAACAGAATCATACTGACAACTAGTATGAGTCAAACCCATCACAAAGTCTATGTTTACTTCTTCCTACTTCCAAGTAGGAATACTGAGCTCTTGCATGGACCCACTTGGCTTTTGATGCTCAATCTTAACTTGTTGACATATTGAGAACTTAGCCACAAACTCTAAAATTTCTTGTTTCATCCCACTCCACCAATTGATCTCCTGTAAATCGCGGTACATCTTAATAGCCCCTGGATGAATAGAGTAACGCGCACCATACATTTCTGCAAGGATTCGCTACCTTAAGTCATCAATACCTGGCACAGACAGATGACCCTAAAAATGCAATACACCATCTCAACCTTGGAAGAAAACCTCTACTTTCTGATCCTTGACTGACTCTCTCAACTTGACTAGACTAGGATCTCTATCTTGTTTTTCCTTTACCTCGAAAACTAGAGATGATTCTGAACTATTCTGAACCCATAAACTACCTTCTGCTAAATTGACTACGCGAACACCTATTCTGGCTAACTGAGAAACATCCTTGGCTAACTTCTTATTACCATCCTCAACATAAGAAACACTACCTATAGACAGTCTACTGATGCATCAACCACTACATTGGCCTTACCTGGATAATAAAGGAAACTCATGTCATAATCTTTCAAGAGCTCTAACCACCTTCTCTGATGAAGATTAAGATCTTTCTAAGAAAATATATACTAGAGGATTTTGTGATCTGTGAACACAGCTACATGCACCCCATACAAGTAGTGCCTCCAAATCTTTAAGGCAAATACTACCGCTGCTAACTCAAGATCATGAGTAGGATAATTCTTCTCGTGGGGCTTAAACTATCTAGATGTGTAGGATATGACCTTACTATGCTGCATGAGAAAACAACCCAAAACTACCCTAGATGCATCGCAGAACATGACATACCCATTTGAATTATTTGGAAATGTCAAAACTGAAGCTGAGGTGAGTCAAGTCTTCAACTCCTAAAAACTCTTCTCGCATGAATCTGACCTCTAGAATTTGACTTTTTTCAGAGTCAATTTGGACATAGGTAAATGCATTAGATGAATCCCTCAACAAACCATATGTAATAGCAAACCAAACCTAAGAAATTCCTGATATTTGATGGAAAGATGGGTCTAGGCCAGTTTCTCATTGCTTTGATATTTTGAGCATCGACTCTAATGCTATCACCGAAAATGATACGACCAAGGAATGCTGTTGACCTTAGCCAAAATTCACACTTACTAAATTTGGCGAAGAACT
Source organism: Capsicum annuum (assembly GCF_002878395.1). NCBI lineage: Eukaryota > Viridiplantae > Streptophyta > Magnoliopsida > Solanales > Solanaceae > Capsicum > Capsicum annuum. The sequence continues at coordinate 199,388,184 of NC_061114.1, forward strand.
TATGATTTTTGAGAGTCTATGATACTATTCTGAGATGGTCTCCATGATCATGCTCGCTGCTGGAATAGATAAGAATGTCATCTATTAAAACTATGACAAATATGTCCAAGTACTTCTTGAACACACGATTCATCAAGTCCATGAAAGCTATGGAGCCTTAGTAAGAACAAATGACATGACTAAGAATTCGACGTGACCATACCGAGTATGGAAGGCTATTTTTTGAATGTCACATTCTCTCACACTGAGCTGGTGATAGATTGATCTGAGTTCTATCTTAGAGAAATAGCTGGCTCCCTGAAGTTGGTCAAATAAGTCATCGATTTTGGGAAGTGGATACTTGTTTTTGACTGAAACCTTATTGAGCTGATGGTAATCTATATATGTTCTGAGAGAATCATCTTTCTTATGCATGAATAATGTTGGTGTTCCCCACGAGGATACGCTGGGTCTGATGAATCCCTTATCTAGGAGATTTTTGAACTTTCTCTTTAATTCTCAAAGTTCTTTTGAATGGCACTGCTAACACTACCTTGAGACTTAGAGCCTGGCGCCCTATCTTTGTTACCATTCCTAAACTTAGAAATCAGAGCACTGGATGAGGAACGAGCTAGAACTGAGGAATTTAGGCAAAATTGAGAATGATTTCCACCATCTGACTTAGGCTGACTTAAATTGAAGCTACCTATTCTAGCTCTCTTATTCTACTTTTCCCTCTCCTTTATCTTCTTCTCCTCTATCTGTTGAGCATGGATCATAAGACTAGCTATGTCCATCTCATTAATCAACATAGTGGTCTTACAATTCTTGACCACACTATTATTCACCCCAGAGACAAACTTACTCACCTTAGCCCTGCTATCTACCACCACATGAGGAGCATATCTAGCTAATTAAGTAAACTTAAGAGAATATTCTTTCACATTCATGTTTCCCTACTTTAGATTAATGAACTCTAACATCTTAGCTTCTCTCAGCTCTAGGGTAAAGAATCTATCAAGAAAAATAGTGGAAAACTCCTCCAATTCTATTGGTCCTACATATTCGGCCCTTTCTGCTTTTAACTATTTGAATCATGTGTGAGCCATATCCTACAATTAATATGCAGCTAGCTTAGCACTCTCACTAGCATAACTCCTATGATATTTGTAATCTTCTGAACCTGATCAAGAAATTCCTGAGGGTCCTTATCTGTCTTAGACCCAAGAAAGGATAGAGGATTCATTAGGGTGAAGTCCCGAATCCTACCTACAATAGAACTGGCCGTTGGGTTGGCTGGAACGACAACTGGACATTCATTATGGGCTGTAACTAAATAACCAAGAGTAGTAAATGCAACTCTAAATTCTACATAGGAGACATGCTCACCTAAAGGATTAGGCTGATTGGGCTGAGTGGCTGGCTGATCCCTTATTCCTCTTTCTTGAGTCCTCTTTGGAGGTATTTTCTATAGATGGAAGAGAAGAAAGGATTAGACTGAGAGTTTAACTGGAGCTCATGCTCACTCACACGAAATGTATACTGAAAGAAGGGAAAATATTCCTAAAACATCTCATAGCCTCCTATACATAAATGTGGCACATAATACACCCATACATAAGACTCTACTATATATGCCTTTTCAGACTTCCTAGGACACTATTAAACCTTAGGCTCTGATACCAAGTTTGTAATGCCCCGAGTTTGTACCCCGAAAGCTACATGGTGCTAACAATCCCGAAAGAGCACTAGCTAACCCATGACTAATATCTACATCTAAGCACGAGATAATAGTAATATTTTCATAACAACATAACTGAAATAAATGCAGAAATTTGGTGGAAAACTTTATATAAGGTTCAAAATACTAAATAATACTGAATAAAACAACGTCTGAACAAGGTATGATAATACCAAGACGAAAATAACTATTTGAACATGCTATAGTCTAAAAGCCTCTAAATTGTCTGAATAAAGAGTTGATGGGACATGTCCTCAACTAACTCCTTCTACTAAACTGAATGTGATGAATAAATAAAAGAAGATAACATCCTTAGATGATGAGGACTCACTGCTAATCTGTGTACTGAATTTCTGATTTGCTAAGGATTCTCTAGAGCTCGTACATTTGAACCTCTTGTATAAAACAGCATAGCATAAAAGAAAAGTATGCATCAATATGTGTGAATGTACTGGTACGCAAAGTAAGGTAAGACGGAATGCAAGGGTTGATATGCATGAACTGTAACTGATTGTATATCATGAGAATAACTGTATGAGAATACATGCATGACTACATAGACTGTAACTAAAATCATGAGGATTATGGATACTAAGTTTCACTGATAACATGGATTACTGATAACTGATATAACTGAAAATTGAGTGACTGTGTCTGACAGTCTTGATTCTAATGGAACTAGCTGAGTTATGTACTAAGCTAAGTGACCGTATTGGACAGTCCTAAAATTTGATGAACTAACTGAGTTCTATTAGTGAGGCTGAGATAGTGACTATGGGAGATAGTTATATGACCGATATGCCCCTTATAAGATATTATAACTGAGTTGGGGTCCAATCTATAACCCTAACTAGATGGGTGTCAATACCACACCACTAGTAAGGACAAGCTATGAGTAACCCTCATCTAGTAGTATCCCCAAAGAAGAATGGTGGGACCCTCCTCTAGCAGTTTTAATCCACCTCATCAACCCTCAACTGTCAGTGTTAATGTATCAATCTATGCTAGCTATATAATTCTGAATCATAAGGATTGCTCCTAAGGGTCACACCCTATACTGTCGGAGTGTCTCTTCATCCTTAGGTTCGCTCGATGCTGAATCCTACTCCCAATTGATTAGACACAAAACTAATTATAAAGAGATAAATTGGACTGAGTTCACTGAGTTCTGTGGACTGATGGAATATTACTAAATTTTGTTAACTGACTAAGTTTATGATATTATTGAGTTTTCCTGAGCTGTGTGACTGACTGAATTCAATTGAGTTCTGAAATTGACTGAGAATACTACTCATAATGGCGTGACTGAGATTATCATGAAACTGAAACTGGCTCTAGGCACAAAAGTAAATTGTTGTCTATTAAATTTTCCAGGACTCGATAGCATGAAAGTAAATAGGTAATGACACTTTTTGAACCCATAACAATTGTCAACAATTCATAAGACAATCATTGGGATTTCATAGTGCACTTGATACTTATAGTCTTGTACATGAATAGGGATACATTCCAACATATCATAAGTTCTAAAATCTAGTCTCATGAACACTCTATCAAATCATCAAAAAACATAAAATTAGCATGGGAGTCATTTTTTACATGTAGTTATAGCCTAAGTTCATCATTTAGATCAATAAAGTATCATAAAACACAATTCTACTTATTTAGCCATTCTATCAAACACATGGAATGCATATAATTAGGCTAGGGCATGAATATTAAGCAATTACATCATGGCTGCATCAATAACCCAATTTCGTGAAATTCAATACACATTCTAACATAATATAAAGGAATACATGAAGATTCCATCATGGAAACTATACACAATTAACAACATGGATAAAATTTCAATCCACAACATGATCATCATTATTTAAGTTTTAAAAATGGTTTCTTGAACTCCAAGGATGAAAGGGATCCTTGGATAAATACTTTACGTACCTTGATGGATGATTTCTTGAAGATTGATGGAGAAAGGCTTGAATTCTTGGCTTGAAATTAATCACCTAAGGTTTCTTGTTCTTGTAAAATTGAGAAATAATGAATATATTTAGCCAAAAGAAGGATAAATTTCATGTTATGTGGGCAGAAGGTCGGGGAAAAATAACCTAATTACCCTTAAGGACGAGGTCATTTAATGACTTAAAACTGGCAACCGGCGTATTGAACAATGCGGCGCATCCATAGCATCGATGCAATACTCAACGCATCACATTATGATCTCGCCAAGCCTCGATACTTTTGACTGAAAATTCTCGCAAAAATATTGACCAACGCAATAGGTGACATGGCGTGCCAAGATCACGTTGGTCCACTATTTTGGACTTCCAAATGTGGTCTAAACGAGGTCCGAAAAATTTGAAACTTGTCTAGGAACACCCATTGACTTTCCTAATCATAAATCAACAAAAATATAGACCTTTAAAGGACATTAAGGTTTCAAAATGAGATTGCCAACTTTCAAAGGCAATAAATAAACTAAGTCTGGAAACTTAGCTAGAACTTTCTAAGTCTGGGACCCCTTGACAAGCTTAAAGGAATAAATTAAGATTAGGAATTTTGTGGGGTCTTACAGAAGTGACCTTATCACTCATTCTTTGGGTAAAATTATCCTTAGCTACTTATATGTAATACCCTGAAGTTTTTTAACTAATTTCGTCCCAAGAATGTCAAGTGTTAGCTTCTTAATGAAATAATGTTTATTCCATGAAGAATTTTCAAGATTTTCACTTTTTTTATTGTGGGATTTAATAAGCTTTTTATCGATATAAAATTCGCATAAATCCAATAACCGGGTAAGAAGTTATGACTATTTCAAGTTTCCATCATAAAACATCACCTTATTAGTTAGTGGCGCTCCGCACCACAAGCTAAAATGGAAATCGTCCTTTTCCAATGGCTCAGCATGATTTCCCCCACATCACGACTAATTTTTAGATCACAAATGAAGTAGCAACGCGATGGATCCTCATCGTGCCATCCATCAATTTCCCAGTTGTCAAATTCGTGTCGTGTCGCCCTAGGGGCCCAATTTGGGAAATTTTATCTAAAATTAAAATACACTTCTAGGGTTAAAAGGGTCAGTTTCCCAACCATATTTAAGCCCTTTAACACATGATTTAGCCATCCTTCACCCAAAATATTCTAGTTTCTCTCAACTTTCTCTCAAGAACAAGCTAGGGTTTCAATTGGGGATTCAATTCCAAGAAAGTCTCTCTATTAATATTCATTAAATCAAGAATTAAGGTATGCCATGTGTTGAATCATGTGTCTTTTTCACCCATAAAGCTCAAGAATCTCTTTTCAAAATCCAAGATTAGTATATTTATGAATGTTTATTATTTGATTGAATTGAAAAGTGATGTTCATGTTGTTATTTGGTTTTATTCGATGTTATAGACTATTAATTACAAGAATTGATTTGTAATATGTGATAAATTACATGGTATTCATGATAAACCCTTCAATTTGCATGTTGACTGTTGTATTCTTGATTATTAGATGTGTTAATAATTACATAACCAAAGCATGCTACTCATATGTTTGATTAAATGCCTATGTGAAGGAAAAGTACCATACTTCTATGATAATGTGAAACCTCCATTCATGTACAAGCTATGTATGCCAAGTGTATTTATGAAATATCTTAGAGAATGGATTATGTATTGTTGATATTAGTCCCATACTTCGAAAAGTAATGCTTTATCAGTTTCCTTCTATTGATTCCTGTGGGTACTTGTACCCAAAAAATATAGTTGTTTGCCTTGAATCAGTGTCATGTTTTCAAGATACTCTCAGTCAAGCTATGTTTAGTAGAATTCGGTTAGAGTCATGACTCAGGAAAACACAGTAATCTCAGTCAGTTATCAGTTCTCAGTAATATTTCGTCAGTCAATGAAATTCAGTTAATTCAGTTCAATTCAGTAATCTATGTTCTATGTCTATTCAGATGGGAGTAGAAGTTAGCACCAAGTGAACCTAAGGATCGGAACACACGCACTATCAAATGAGAGTGTGATTCTTAGAAGTCATCCTTGCATTCCAAAACTATGTACCCAGCATAGGTTGAGATATCAACAGTGTCAGATGAGGTTTGATGATGTGGATAAACCCTGTCAAATGAGGGTCCAACCATTCTCTTTTAGGGGACACTATCAGATGAGGGTCACCCATAACTTGTCCTTACAAGTGGCACATTATTGACACCCTTCCAATTAAGGTTACGGATTGGACCCTAACCCAGCCATAATGGTGCATTAGGGATATGCCGGTTAGATAACTATCTCCCATATTTTTAGTATCAGTTTTAGTAAATGAACTCAGATAGTTCTTCAGATTTCAGGACTGTCAGATACAATCAACTCAAATACAATGTGAAACTCAGCTAGTTCTATTAGAACCATGACTGTCAGATATAGTTGCTCAGTATCAATTGTTTTAGTTATACAGTTATCAGTGTCTCATGTTATCAGTACTCAGACTCAGAAATCATGTTATCATGAATTCAGTTATAATCTCTTATTCATGCATGTATTATCACATTCATATTAGTCAGTTATCCAGTATTGTTCATGCATATGAACCCCATGCATTCATTCTAACTTCTATGCGTACTAGTACATTCAAAGTACTATCTCATTTGCGCTATGGTATCTTATACCATAAGTTCTGAAGCACGAGCTCCAGAGTATTATTAGCATCCCAGTTTTCACAGTCGGAGTTAGCAATGAGTCCTCATCCTTCGAGGACATGATCATTACTTTATGTTATTATTTATTTCAGCTTAGTTTTACTAGAAGGAGTTAGTTTGAGACATGTTCCTTCAAATCCATATTAAGACAGTACTTAAAGTCTTTTAGATTCAATGCTGACTTCAGTTGTTTTCAATTTTAATTTGGTATTGATATACCACACTATTCAGACATTCTTATTTCATTTATGATTCAGTGTGAACCTTATGGACTTACAACCTTTATTTCTGCATTTATTTAGTATATTATGCAGTATACAGGTATAGATATCAGTATGGGTTAGCTTGTGGTCGTTCGGGGTTATGAGCACCGTGTAGCATTCTGGGTACCAAATTTAGGGCGTTACATTATACTAATGAAAGTTACCTTTGTTCCCATTGAACTTAGTTAAATAGCTTGAGTAGGATCTTTACCTTAGGGAAAATTATGGATTTCTATACATCTAAGAGTGAAATTAGATACTTTACCCTAGTTCGAGGTAGAATTTAACTTACAATGTATTTTGGGGATTTAAAAGTGGGCTCTTTGACCCACATTAAGTGAACATTGATGTTTATCTCTCTTGTAACTCTTCTACACTTGAATACTTAGAAATATTCGTTGATGCCATATTGAGAAATTGGGCACAAAATGGTTAATGTGATGATGACATTAGAAATAATGTTATAGATTATTTATCAAGATAATTGATTATGTTATGATGAGATATTAAATATGCTATAGAATAAGACCATGCTTATGTTATTGATTAATCCACTATTAAGCTATTATTCGATCCATTGACTATGCTATTGCTTAAGCTTAAGATCATGCTTGATAATTGTGCTAGTAATCATTCTAGAAATCATTCTTAATGATTATGATGTTAATTATTCTAGAAGTCATGGTTATGGATTTTATTTAATTTATACAATTAAATATTTATGAAATCATCATGTTTGATTATAAGAATACTCATGTTATTGATTAGCCATTGGCCATGATGATGTATTGATACCCAACAAAACCGAAGGATATTGTGATGATATATTGATACCTAGAAAAGATGGAGGATATTGTGATGATATATTAATGCATGACAAAATTGGAGGATATTATAATGATGTATTTATATCCGACAAGGTCAGAGGATGATTATGATGATACATTGCTACCCAATAAGGCCTGAGTATATTGTGATGATATATTGATACCCAACAAGGCTGAAGGATAATGTGATGATGTATTGATACCCAACAAGGATGGAGGATGATTATATTGATGTGTCTATATGTACATGTATGAATTCGAGTATGGCTATGCTCTATGCATGGAAATTATATGCTTATATATATATATATACACTTATATGAAACTTGGGTATGTTGTTGATATTTGGGATGTCGATTGTTGTCCAAAAGTGGTATAGTTGATGATTAGTGCTAAATAATAATTAGCGGTGGATATTGTCTAAGTGAGTAAAAATGATTACTTGATAAACGAGGTTTATTCGTAAAATGTGATTAGTAATAAATAATGGTAGTTGATAAATGTTGCTTATTTAACAAATGATGATTAGTTAAAATAAGTTGAATAGTTGCTTAAATGATGACTAGAGGTCATATGATGTCTAGTAATCAAATGAATTAGTTAATAAGATATGGTTAGCTAATAAATAATGACTAGTGAGTATCAATGACAAGATTGTTAAATGATGATAAGATTATGAAATGTGGGTACTTTGTCAAATGTTTGTAAATTATGAAATATCGGTTAATGAATGATTAATGTTAATTGTGGAATAATGGTTAAATGATGATGAATGTTATCTATAATGTTGGTTGATTGCTTTATTCCTCTCTTGAGTCTACTCTCCAGTTGTATGGGAGGTTGTGATGAGTTCTTTACTTTTCTACCAATTAATGTATGGGAGCTATTTTTTTAGTTATGTTTGTTTGTGTTAATGCTTGAGATAAGTGTTTATTCCACATTGTTTTCTTATTATGCACAACAATATTTGGATGTGTTGTTGCCTTATGATTATACTGTTATTCTGATGTAATTACTTATTATGTACAACAATGTTGGAGATGATTTAGGTTTATTTCTGTACCTTGACTTAGTTATGTTATCTTGCATTTTATATACTTGTATCATGTTTTAGTTAGTCTCCCAGAGATGCCTACTAAGTACGCATTGTATTTGTACTCATCCTACACTTATGTACCTTTTTGGTGCAGATTGGAATCCTAGTTGCCATTACTAATCAACAATTATGCGGTGATTGATTTCTGGAGATAGATTGAGCTCTTGGAGTTAGAGTTTCCCATTTCCCTCTATGAGCTCTTGGAGTTAGAGTTTCCCATTTCCCTCTATCTTTATATGAGTTTCTAATTGCTTGTGAGGATAAACTCCATAATTTGAGCCTTGTTGAGACTTCTTGTAATACCCCGTATGTTTCTAAGCTAGGAAGTTAATAAGTATTCCTACGTGTGAAATCTCGTATCATGTGATTCATACTTGAGTACATGACTTACAACGAATATCCTAGTGATAGGATAGCTTATGATGCATTAAGCATGTTCATATGAATCACTCTATGTAATACAAGCTAAGGGTTTTTGAATCCATCAAGTTTTAGTGTTTGATTTTGCAAAGTTCATCTTTGAACGAGTATAACTCAATTTTAATGTGGTATTTTGGCTGATTTAGACTGACCAAATTGTAGAGAATCGAATTAGCTTTCCAATGATACCAATTCGCCTTAATCCAATACTCGAGCGAAAAGTTATGCCCTTTTTCGTGAGAGATAGTAAGCATAGGCGATTGGTTAGGCGCCGCCTCACTTGGGCGCCGCCTAAGTCAATTCCAAGTGTCAAAAACACTTCGTTTTGAGTTATTTTAAAGGTAATTAAGTCTTTAAATACTCCTTACACATCCCTAAACTTAAACCTACAAAATATATATCTTCTAAACATACTGCAACCCTATTTTCATTTCAAAGCTCATCATCCAAGAGAACTAAAGGAGAAAAACAACTAGGGTTTCATAATTAAGCTTGAAGATCCGATTTCAAGGAAATTCCTCTGTCACTCATCCAGAATCTTCCTTCTAATGTATGTGTAGTGTTCATCCATGGATTCCTTTAGTCCGTGGAGTTCAAGAATCAATCTTTAAAATACAAAAGCTTGGTTGATTGTGGTGATATGATCATACCCATGTTGATGCTTGTTTGTTTTCTTCTTTTTCATTATAAAGTATGATTTCTATATTGTTGGGTGTTGATAATCATGTTGTTGATATTGGGTGATTCCCAAGATAGAATCTCTATATGTTTTTGTGAATTTGTGATATCATATGAGTTGGAAACATGTAAATTTGGTTGTTCATGATGTATAATTTGATGAATTTACCTATGCTTAAAATGTGCATGTAAGGTGTTTAATAAAATGTCTAAGGAACTAGAAATCATGCAAGATCGCTAAATTGTGAGTAAGTGAAGGATTCATGATATGCCCTTACGTTCCAACGAATTCTATGTTGTTAATGTGCCTTGTACATGTTGTTGGAATACTCATGAACTATTCTTATGAGATTATTCTATGTTTACTTGCAAATCCTACTTACGAAAATGATGTATGATAACCATGCAATGCACATGAACTTCTATGCTATTAGTATGTGTTGCCAATACGATTATCCAACGAACATGATATTAAGATTTTGCAAGTACTTCCATATGCTATGAAATCCTTTCCATGCAATACATTGTTGATAACCATGCTTAATATAAGATCCCTACTTATGATATTATAACTTATGGACTCTACTCATATGATCACGTCTGTCATGTGTGTCAGTTCCTTCAATTGAGTGCAGGGGTTACTTGTACCCAAAAACTATGGCTGTGTGCCTAGATCCATGTCATGTTTCACGATATCTGAACTCAAGCTATGATTCCATAGACTTCAGTCAGTCATGTGACTCAGGAAAACCTCATTATCTTAGTCCGTTGTTAGATATTAGTAACATTCTGCCAGTCAACAGAATTCAGTAAGATCAAGTCATGCAAAGTCAGTTATTAATGTCCAGTCCCTCCAAATGGGAGTAGAGGTAGCACTGAGTGAACCCAAGGATGGGAACTCACCCGCCAGTTCAGGGTGTGATTCTTAGTAGCAATCTTTGTGTTCCATTACTACATAGCCAGTGTAGGTTGATACATCTTAACCCATTAACTTAGGATTGATGAGGTGGATTAACCCGTCAGTTTAGGGTTCCCACTATTATTAATTAAGTATCTGCTAGTATAAGGTCTCATAGCTGTCCTTACAAGTGGTGTGGCATTGACACCCCTCCTATCGGGGCAGAGATTGGACCCCAGCTTAGCCATAACGGCATACATGGATTATGTCGGTTAAACACTACTTCCTACAGTTTTAGTATCAGTCTCAGTAAAAGAACTCAGAGAGTTCTTCAGATTTTAGTATATACAGGACTGTCAGATATATTCATCAATGTTATCAGTTTCAGTAACAGTCAGGACAGTTATCAGTAAACCATGTATTAGCTTACAAGTCATGCTATCACGTATTCATGGTCCCAGTTTCTATATTTATGTGTCTGCACTCCCATGTTCATATTAGTCAGTCAGTGTTGTTCATGCATGAACCCTTTATGTTTAGCCTACCTTTCTCGTATACTCAGTACTCCAGTTGTACTGACGCATTTGTGCTATGGTGCTTTCTTTTTACATTCACCATAGGTTCCGAGACACGAGCCCCAGCCCAGCAGTAGCAGTAGCGTTCCAGTCATAGAGATATAGTGATTCCTCATTGATTCGGGGACAATATGATCTAACTCATTTATTTATTAATCTAACTCATTTATTTATTCTTCAGTTTAGTTTTACAAAGTTACTTGGAGACATGTTCCTTCAACTCCTTATTAAGACAGTTTAGAGGCTTTCAGATTTACTTTTAGATTTATGTTCAAATTTAGCTGTTTTGGGTATTTTTGTCCATATGATTGTATTCAGTTGAACCTTATGGCCTTACAGTTCCATGTATTCCGCATTATTATATTATGATTTGCAGTATACAGGTACAAATATTAATGGGTTAGCTTGTGGTCCCTCAGGGTCATGAGCACCGTATAGCATTTCGGTTCACCAAATCGGTGTGTTACAAGCTTGGTATCAGAGCCTAAGGTTCAATAGAGTCCTAGGAAATCTGAAAGCCGCATCTAATAGAGTCTTGTACATGGGTGTGTTGCGCGCCACATTTATGTGCGAGAGGTTATAAGTTGTTTTAGGAACAGTCCCCTTTCTTCATTATTCATGTCATGCTAGTGAGCATAATCACAAGTTAAACTCTCAGTCTAATCCATTCTTCTCTTAATCCAGACCATGGCCCTAAATAGAAGAAACCAGCCAGCTTCTCAGCCCAATGATCCTTTGGGTGAACATGTTTCTCATTTAGAGTTTAGAGTCGTATTTACCACACTTGCTCAGTCCATGGCTGCACAGAATGAAAAGCCACCAGTCATTCTAGCCAATCCAGTGGCCACTCCCAAAGCAGCTAGGGTTTAGGACTTCACCCGAATGAACCCTCCATCTTTCCATGGGTCTATGTCTGATGAGGACCCTCAAGAGTTCATTGACCAAGTCCAGAAGCTCATTGAAATCATGGGTGTTACTTCTATTAAAAGTGTTGCGTTAGCCGCCTACCAGTTATAGGATGTTGCTCATGATTGGTACAAACAGTGGAAGTCTGAGAGGTTAGATGATACAGGCCCTATCGAGTGAGAGGAATTTGTCACGGCCTTCTTAAACAGATTCTTTCCCCAAGAGCTGAGGAAAGCCAAAGTTCTTGAGTTCATCAATCTCAGGTAGGGGAATATGATGGTTAGGGAGTATTCTCTCAGATTCACTCAGCTAGCCAGGTATGCTCCTTATGTGGTTGCAACAATAGAGCTAAGATGAGCAAGTTCGTGTTAGGGGTCAACAATAGCATGGTAAATGAGTGTAGGTCTGCGATCCTGATCGGTGATATGACATTAGCAAGACTCATGACCCATGCCCAGTAAGAAGAAGAGCAGAATTTTAAGATAAGGGAGAGGCAGAAAAAGAGAGGAAGGTTAGGTAATTTCAACTTTGCTCACCCTAAGTCATATAGAGGAAACTATTCATAGTTTCGCTCCAAGTTAGCTATTCCAGCTCCTTCCTTTACCAGCACTCCAGTGCTGAAGTTTAGAGACATCAATAGAGATAAATAGCTAGGCTATAAATCTCAGGGCAGTGTTAGCAGTGCCCAAACGAATCCCCTTTGTCAGACTTCTAGTAAGAACCACAAGGGAATTTGCAGGGCCGGTAGTGATGTCTTTTTTGGTTGTGGCAAACCAGGCCACAGAATTAGGGAATGTATGCAGTCAAGTCTTCAGAGTTAGCGAATTCATTCTACAGCTCAGTCCAGTCGCCCAAACAAGTAAGGTGCCAATTCCAGTGCTACCAGTGGGCAATGGCCAAACTGACTCTATGCTCTTCAGTCCCGGCAGGATCAAGAAAATTCTCCTGATGTCATTACTGGTATGTTACAGATTTTCCATGTTCATGTTTATGCTTTGCTAGACCTAGGTGCATCTTTATATTTTGTTACTCCATACGTAGCAGGCAATTTTGGAATCAGTCCCAAAGTCCTAGCAGAGCCCTTCTCAGTCTCTACCTCAGTGGGTAAAACCAACATAGCCCGGCGGGTATACCGGAACTGCCCGATTATGATATCATAGAAATCCACGTCAGTAGATTTAGTGGAGTTATAGATGACTAATTTTGATATCATTCTCATCATGGATTAGCTTCATTCCTACTATGCCACAGTTGAGTACAGAAATAGGATAGTTCAGTTTCAGTTCTCGAATGAGCTCGTCCTAGAGTGGAAGGGTAGTATTTCAGTGTTTAGGGGTCAACTTATTTCCTACCTTCGTGCAAGGAAAATGATTTGTAAGGGATGTGTGTATCATCTCGTGTATGTTAAAGATTTTAGTTCTAAATCTCCCATCCTCGAAACAGTCACTATTGTTAATGAATACTCAGATGTCTTACCCGAATATCTTCCAGGCATTTCTCCTGAAAGGGAAATAGACTTCGGCATAGACCTTCTTTCGGATACTTAACCTATTTATATTCTGCCATATAGAATGGAACCAGTAGAACTCAAGGAATTGAAAGATCAGTTGAAGGATCTCTTAGATAAGGGATTCATCAGACCCAACATTTCCCTATAGGGTATGCCAGTATTATTCGTGCGCAAGAAAGATGGTTCTCTCAGGATGTGTATTGATTACTATCAACTCAACAAGGTCACGGTCAAGAATAGATATCCTCCTCCTAGGGTTGATTACTTCTCCAAGATAGACCTCAGATCAGGCTATCATCAGCTAAGAGTTAGAGAATATGACATTTCAAAGACAGCTTTTCGTACTCGATATGGTAACTTCTACTTTTTAGTCATGTCATTTGGTCTTACCAATGCCCCTACAGATTTTATGGATTTGATGAACCGTGTGTTTAAGCAGTACTTGGACATATTTGTCATAGTTTTTATAGATGATATTTTGGTCTATTCTCGCACAAAGCGTGATCAGGCAGACCATCTCAGGATTGTTCTTTAGACTCTCAGGGATCACCAGTTATTCGCTTAGTTTAGAAAGTGCAAATTTTGGCTAATATCAGTAGCATTCGTTGGCCATATTATTTCTGGTGATGGCATTAGAGTAGATCCTCAAAAAATCGAGGTAGTAAGAAACTGGCCCAGACCTATATATCCATCAGATATTAGGAGTTTCTTGGGTTTGGCTGGCTATTACAGATGGTTTGTCAAGGGATTTTCTTCTATTGCATCTCCCATGTCCAAATTGTCTCAGAAAAAGATTATGTTTCAGTGGTCAGATTCATGCGAGAAGAGCTTTCAAGAGTTGAAGACTCGACTCACCTCTGCTCTAGTTCTAGCTATTCCAGATGGTTCAGACAGTTTTGTAGTCTATTGTGATGCATCCAAAGTGGGTTTAGGTTGTGTCATCATGCAGTATGGTAAGGTCAGAGCGTACGCCTCCAAACAGTTAAAGACACATAAGAAGAATTATCCTCCTCATGATCTTGAGTTAGTAGTGATAGTTTTTGCCTTGAAGATTTGGAGGCATTATCTCTATGGAGTTCATGTAGATGTCTTCACAGACAATAAAAGCCTTAAGTATGTCTTTTCCCAGAAAGATCTCAATTTTCACCAGAGAAGGTGGTTAGAGCTCTTGAAGGATTACGACATGAGTGTTCGTTATCATCCGAGCAAGGCCAATATTATGGCCGACGCTCCCAGTCGACTCTCCATGGGTAGTATTTATAACATTGAGGATAGTAAGAAAAAGATGGCTCAGGAGATCCATCAGCTTGCCAGACTAGGCGCTCACTTAGTCGATTCTTCAGCGGGTGATGTATATGTTCATAGTAGTTCAGAGTCATCTCTAGTTTCTGAGGTGAGAGAGAAACAAGACAGGAATCCTAGCCTTGTCAAGATCAAAGAGTCAGTTCAGAATCAGAAAGTTGAGGTTTTCTCCCAAGGGGGAGATGGTGTTCTTCGTTGTCAGGGTCGTCTATGTGTTCCAGGTGTAGATGAATTGAGGCAGCGAATTCTTGCAGAAGTGCATGGTGCACGGTACTCTATTCATCCAGGAGCCACTAAGATTTACCGCGACATGCGGGAGATTTATTGGTGGGTGGGATGAAGAGAGATGTTGCAGAGTTAGTGGCTAAGTGCTCTACACATCAGCAGGTTAAGATAGAGCATCAAAAACCTAGTGGTTCCATGCAAGAGTTCACCATTCCTACTTGGAAGTGGGAAGAAGTTAACATGGACTTCGTGATGGGTTTGCCTAGAACTCGTCATCAGCATGATTCAGTCTAGGTCATTATAGATAGAATGACCAAGTTAGCTCATTTCCTTCCTGTTCGTACTTCTTATTCCGCCAAGGATTATACCGAACTCTATATCAGGGAGTTAGTTAGATTACATGGTGTTCCACTATCTATCATCTCAGACAAAGGTACCCAGTTCACTTTTCACTTTTGGTAAGCATTCCAAAAGGTTCTCGGTACCCAAGTCCATCTCAGCACAACATTTTATCCTTAGACAGATGGTCAAGCAGAGAGGACCATTCAGACTCTTAAAGATATGCCAAGGGCGTGTGCAATTGAATTCAAGGGAAGTTGGGATGACCACTTTGATTTGATTGAGTTAACATACAACAATATTTATCATTCTAGTATTTAGATGGCTCCATTCGAAGCACTCTATGATAGGAGATGTAGATCTCTGATTGGTTGGTTCGAAGTTAGTGAGGCCTCAATCATAGGTCCTGACTTAGTATTCAACGCCTTAGAGAAAGTTCAGTTGATCAGAGAGAGACTCCGTGCTGCTCAGAGCCGACAGAAGTCCTATGAAGATATTCATAGAAAAGATCTCGAGTTTGAGATGAATGACTATGTATATTTTAAGATCTCTCCCATGAAGGAAGTAAAGAGGTTTGGCAAGAAAGGGAAACTCAGTCCCCAGCATGTCGGTTCTTTCAAAATTCTTTGTTACTTTGGCAAGGTAGCTTATGAGATTGAATTGCCTTTAGATCTAGACTCAATCCATCCTGTTTTCCATGTCTCTTTGCTAAAGAAGTGAATAGGTGACCCAGTAGTTGTTGTCCCTATTCAGTGAATCGACTTTCAGAATAGCCTCTCTATGAAGAGATTCTAGTCGAATCTTAGATTATCAGACTCGTAGATTGAGGAACAAAGAAGTCCCTCTAGTCAAGGTTCTTTGGTGAAGTCAGTCTCATGAGGGATCTACTTGAGAAGCAGAAGCAGATGCAGATATGTGTACCAAGTATCCTCACCTCTTCCTCGCCATTTCAGATCAAGCTCAAAATAACAGTTCTCCTTAAGTTCATTAAGTTTCACGTTCATGTTTCCAGTATAAACTTGGTACCTATTAACCGTTTCATACTCAGTCATGCGTTCATCTGTCATTTGTCCGTGAATCAGACATGCACGAGTTCAGTATGTTTAGCATGTTAGTCATGAGATCAATTTTCAGTTCTTCATGCTCAGTTCAGGTTCTATTGTCTTGTATCCCTTCTCAGTAAGTTCTCATTCGAGGGCGAATGTTCCTAAGGGGCAGATATTATAATACCCTATATGTTTCTAAGCTAGGAAGTGAATAAGTATTCCCATGTGTGAAATCTCCTATCATGTGATTCATACTTGAGTACATGACTTACAATGAATATCCTAGTGATAGGATTGCTTATGATGCATTAAGCATGTTCATACGAATCACTAGAGGTAATACAAGCTAAGGGTTTTTGAATCCATCAAGTTTTAGTGTTCAATTTTACAAAGGTCATCTTTAAATGAGTATAAATCGATGTTAATGTGGTATTTTAGCTGGTTTAGACTGACGAAATTGTAGAGAATCGAATTAGCTTTCCAATGATACCAAATTTGCCTTAATCGAATACTGGACCAAAAAGTTATGCCCCTTTTCGTGAGAGACAGTAAGCATAGGTGATTGGTTAGGCGCCGCCTAAACCAAGCATAGGCAATTGGTTAGGTGCCACCCAACCCAAACATAGGTGATCACTTGGGCGTCGCCTAAGTGAATTCCAGGTGTCAAAAACACTCCATTTTGAGTTATTTTAAAGGTAATTAAGTCTTTAAATACTCCTTACATGTCCCTAAACTTAACCCTACAAAATATATATCTTCTAAACATACTGCAACCCTATTTTCATCTCAAAGATCATCATCCAAAAGAACTAAAGGAGAAAAACAACTACGGTTGCATAATTAAGCTTGAAGATCCGATTTCAAGGAAATTCCTCCGTCAATCATCAAGAATCTCCTTCTAAGGTATGCATAGTGTTCATCCACGGATTCCTTTCGTCCGTGGAGTTCAAGAATCAATCTTTAAAATACAAAATCTTGGTTTATTGTGGTGATATAATCACACCCATGTTGATTCTTGTTTGTTTTTCTCCTTTTCATTATAAAGTATGATTTCTATATTGTTGGGTGTTGATGATCATGTTGTTGATATTGGGTGATTCCCAAGATAGAATCTTTATATGTTTTTGTGAATTCATGATATCATATGAGTTGGAAACATGTAAATTTGGTTGTTCATGATGTATAATTTGATGAATTCACCTATTCTTAAGATGTGCATGCAAGGTGTTTGATAAAATGCCTAAGGAACTAGAAATTATGTAATCTAGCTAAATTGTGACTAAGTGAAGGATTCATGATATGCCCTTACATTCCAATGACTTCTATGTTGTTAATGTTCCTTGTAAATGTTGTTCGCATACTCACGAACTATTCTTATGAGATTATGCTATGTTTACCTACAAATCTTACTTATGAACAGGATATATGATAACCATACAATCCACATGAACTTCTATGCTATTAGTATGTGTTGTCAATATGATTATGCAAGGAACATGATATTAACATTGTGCAAGTACTTCCATGTTATATGAAATCCTTTCCATGCTATACATTGTTGATAACCATGCTTAGTATGAGATCCCTACTTGTAATATTATAAATTATGGACTTTACTCTTATGATCAACTCATTCATGTGTGTCAGTTCCTTCCATCGAGTCCTGGGGGTACTTATACCTGAAAACTATAGTTGTGTGCCTAGATCCATGTTATGTTTTACGATATCTGAACTCAAGCTATGATTCCATAGACTTCAATCAGTCATGTGACTCAGGAAAACCTCATGATCTTAGTTAGTTGTCAGATATCAGTAAGATTCTGCCAGTCAACGGAATTTAGTAATATCAAGTTATGCAAAGTCAGTTATTTATGTCCAGACCCTCCAGATAGGAGTAGAGGTTAGCACCGAGTGAACACAAGGATGGGAACTCACCCGCCAGTTCAGTGTATAATTCTTAGTAGCATTCCTTGTGTTCCAGAACTACGTAGCTAGCGTAGGTTGAGACATCTTAACCCGTCAGCTTAGGGTTGATGAGGTGGCTAAACCTGTCAATTTACGGTTCCCACCATTCTCATTTGACTACCTGCCAGTATAGGGTCTCACAACTGTCCTTACCAGTGGCGCGATATTGACACCCCTCCAGTCGGGGCAGAGATTGGACCCCAGCTTAGCCATAACGGCATACATGGGGCATGTCGGTTAAGCACTACTTCCCACAGTTTTAGTATCATTCTCAGTAAAAAAACTCAGATAGTTCTTTAGATTTTAGTATATACAAAACTGTCAGATACAGTCATCTATGTTATCAGTTTTAGTATTAGTCAGGACAGTTATCAGTAAACCACGTATTAGCTTACAAGTCATGGTATCACGTATTCATGGTCCCAGTTTCTATATATGTACGTTTATATTAGTCAATTAGTGTTATTCATGCATGAAACCCTTTATGTTCAGCCTACCTTCCTCGTATACTCAGTACTCTAATTGTACTGACGCATTTGTATTATGGTGCTTTATTTTAATGTTACACCATAGGTTCTGAGACACGAGCCCTAGCCCAGTAGTAGCAGTAGCGTTCCAGTCGCAGAGATACAGCGAGTCCTCATTGATTCGAGGATAATATGATCTGATTCATTTATTTATTCTTTAGTTTAGTTTTACGGAGTTATTTGGAGACATGTTCCTTCAACTCCTTATTCAGATAGTTTAGAGGCTTTCGGATTTACTTTCAGATTTACATTCAGATTTCGTTGTTTTGGGTATTTTTGCCCACATGATTGTATTTTGTTGAATCTTATGGCCTTACAGTTCCATGTATTCCAAATTATTATATTATGATTTGTATATATAGGTACAAATATTAGTCATGGGTTTGCTTGTTGTCCCGTGGGGTCATGAGCACCGTTTAGCATTCCGGTTTAGCAAATCAGGGTGTTACTCTTATGGTGTGGATTACACTATATTTCAATTAGACTTAGATGCTCGACACTGGTGGAGAGGTTATATGAATTCCAAACTAGCTGGATATTCTTCCTTATCTTAGAATTAGTTTTCTGAGATGTTCTTGGAGAAGTATATGCCTCAAGCCTTAGAGATTATTTAAGAGATTAGTTTATGATATTGGAGCAGATCTTTATGATAGTTGTTGAGTATGAGGCTCATTTTTTATGAGTTGGTTAGATAGGCCACTTATAGTTTGTACTCTATGTCTAAAAGAGTTAGCTATTTTGTTAGAGGGTTAGGACTTCCCTTTCATCTGTCTACTCAGATTTTAGTTGTTTCGAGTAGGTCTCTTATTGATGTTTTAGATGACACTCAGGTGATGGAAGAGATGCACCATGCGAGTCATGAGAGCCATGATAAGAGACCTAGGTTTTAGGGCAGATTTAATGGTATCCCTAGTAATTTTTGATTCTGAGGTGGTAGTTCTCATGATGGTTATTCTCCATGTCCATACCATCAGACTCAGAGTCAGCCTAGTTGACCAATTTATGTAGCTCTTTAAATTACTGAGGGAGGTTAGTCTAGTGCTAGAGACCACCTTGGTTAGGGTGGAAGTCAGTATTTAAGTGGTTCATCTTTTAGTAATTCTAGACGTGGTGTTTATTTTAGGTCAGTAAAATCTATTAGTTTTGGTTCAGCTCATGTTTCCTATATTACTTATGGAGCTCCTAGTCACTATTCATAGGATTTCCCTAGTCGTATGGCGATTATCGCTTCAGCTCAGAGTGTTTCCCCAATTAGAGTAGTTTATCCCTTAGCTAAAGGTAGTTCTTATGGTTGCAGGGGTGGTTTTTTTTATACTTGAAAAGGTTCTCAGGCAGGCTAGAAAACTATGAATCAAGTGCCCAGGTGGTAGGTTTGGTCAATTCCATGTAGTATTGCTAGACTCGTAGTTGAGACTTTGGATGTTGTTCTTACAGGTATGATTATGGTGTGCCTCCAGTCGACCCTTGCTTAAGTAATGGATTGAGTATTCAGATCATTTGTTATGGCTGTTGGAGATGTGATACTTATGCCTATCTTATTATTCTGGATATGGTGGATTTTGATATAATTCTGGGCATGGATTGGTTATCTCACTATCATGCAGTCATGGAATATTTTGGTAAGATCGTTATGTTAACCACACCCAGCGTACCCCAAGTAGTATGTCAAAGACCGATTAGTTGCCGGCCGATAGGGATCATTTCTTATGTTTATGCTAGGAGGCTTATTTCGAGGTGTTGTGAGTCTTACCTCGCTTATATTTGTGATAATAGTGTGGAGAGTTATTACTTGACCCTATTACTATTTTATGTAAGTTTCCTAATGTGTTCCCTACCGACCTGCCTAGTATTCTCCCTATCCATGAGATTGAGTTTGATATTAATATTGAGCCTAACACCCAACCTATTTCTAAGGTACCTACCATATGGATCCTGCCAAGCTTAAAAAGCTGAATTCTCAACTTTAGGATTTTCTTGGTAAGGGTTTTATTAGACTGAGTGTGTCTTCTTAGGGAGCTTCTATGTTGTTTGTAAAGAAGAAAGATGGTTTTATGTATATGTGTATTAATTATAGGTAGTTTTATAAGATGATGGTAATGAACCATTATCCTATGCCTCGCATTGAGGATTTATTTGACTAGGTTCAGGGTGCACCAGTGTTTTCTAAGATTGATTTGAGATCTGGTCACCATCAATTGAGAATTCTGGATGAGGATATCCCGAAGATAACTTTTAGGACTGGATATGGTCATTATGAGTTATTAGTGAAGTCAGCTGGGTTGACTAATTACCCAGCCGCGTTCATGAATTTGATGAACTAAGTATTCAGTCCTTATTTAGATTGCTTCATGATTGTGTTCATCAACCACATCATTATGTATTTAAGGAGTAGAGAGGAGCATGGACAACATTTATGAATTTCCTTCTAGAATTTGAGAGATTATGTGCTTTTCGCAAAGTTCTCCACATGTGAGTTTTGGCTAGAGTCGGTGACATTTCTTGGACATGTTCTATCTAAGGATGGTTTTATGGGAAACCCTATCAAGATTGAGGCAATTTATGATGGGGCTAGACAGATATCCCTAACTGACATTCGTAGCTCTATTAGTTTGGTCGGTTATAATAGACTCTTTGCCAAGGGTTTTGCTACTATGTCAGCGCCTATAACTAGATTGACTCAGAAGGAGGTTCCTTTTCGATGGTTCTAGGAATGTGAGTAAAGTTTGCAAATTTTAAAGATTTTCTTACTTCATCTCCTGTTTTAGCTCTTCCTATTGAGGGTGAGGGACCCACCATGTTTTGTGATGCTTTTAGTGTCGATTTGGGTTATGTATTGATGCAGTAGGACCGTGTTATTGCTTATGCTTCTAGATAGCTTAAGGTGCACGAGCACAACTATTCCACTCATGATTTGGTGTTAGTGGCGGTAATTTTAGCACTTAAGATTTGGAGGTATTATCTTTATGGCTTGCATTAGGAAATTTTCACTACTTATCATAGTCTTCTGCATCATATGACCCATAGGGAGCTAAATACTAGACAACTTTGATGGATGGATTTTCTTAAGGATTATGATATCTCTATCTTATATCATTTGGGCAAGGCAAATATGGTAGCAGATGCCTTAAGTTGGAACACAATGAGTATGGGTAGTTTGGCTTGCATTTCAATTTCTCAGAGGCCGTTAGCATGGGAAATTTAGTCTTTCACCAACTTGATGGTTTACCTTGATATTTTAGTCTCGAAGAGGATTCTTGCTTGTACTGAGGGAAGGTCTTCATTATTTGACTAAATTTGAGATCATTATTTTTAGCATAGTAAGCTTTGGTTCTTTAGTGATTAGGTGTTGAGTGCTGAGTACAAGAGGAACACCATAGATTCTAAGGGTGTTTTGAGATTTGGTTGATGCCTTTGTGTTCTGCAAATCGATGACTTGATTTAGCTGATTTTGCATAAGGCTCAAAACTCTAGATATAGTATTTATCTCGGCACAACCAAGATGAATAGAGATTTGAGGCATCATTATTAGTGGAGAAATATAAAAAGATATGGGGATTCATTTTGGCAATAATACTGCAACAAGAATCTATCACTACAGTAGTTTCCAACCCGTGAATCCGAGTCCCTTTTTTATAGGTCTTTCCAACACGATATTATGCCATTAACACTTAATACCCCATTTCCATGTTCTAGCAGGTTTAACAAAGTATACCCAAACACATTATTCTATATTCATTTATTAAAAAATTTTCAATTCTCTCTACTTATTTAAGCTTAAACATTATTTCAAAAAGACTATATGTCTTAGGAAATTCT
Organism: Capsicum annuum; assembly: GCF_002878395.1. Lineage (NCBI taxonomy): Eukaryota > Viridiplantae > Streptophyta > Magnoliopsida > Solanales > Solanaceae > Capsicum > Capsicum annuum. Next base: position 199,410,990 of record NC_061114.1, read on the forward strand.
TAACATGATAACCTTAGATTGACCACATAAGGATATCCAAATATATCGTCAAAAACCAAATATAAATTAAGGAATACTTCAAACATCATTAAATCAAGACGTATCTCACACACAGAAATAAAGACATACCCCGAAATCACATCATATATTTATAATTTTTGGGTATTCCCTTTGAGTCACTCATGTAATATTACTCATAATAATCAATTACACCAAAATAATTCCTTAAAAACCACACATCTAGATAAGTATATAACATTCTTATTACTTCATGATGTCTCCCTATAAGTATAACCATTCACATAGCAAAAGATTTACCTTTACCAATCGTAATTGAAAATCATACATAACACTAAATGTAATACCCCGAAAAATCCAAACCAATATTAGAGCAGTGTACCAAGATCATGCATAATACATCATGGTTCTTTTATAGTTTTATAAGTAAGTTAGACGTATATTAATGCTTCAAATAACTTCCAGCTATCAGACGATTCGAAACATTCCTTACTGATCGAATACTTGAGAAAGATATTGCCATAGTCAGATTCAAACGACCATATCTCTCATCATACTTTGAATTTTTGATCTCATGAACTATCTACAGATAGATAATTGAATTAGATTACCAACGATACAAATTTCTCCTAAATCCGATAGCGGAGGAAAGAATTATTCCTATTTTTACTCAAGCATGTTAGGATGGAAACTATGTGACGACATTCGTGGTAGCTTACCTCATTTATGACGACCTACAACGAAGTTCGTCAGCCTTAGGCAGAATCTAACCCCTGTGTGATGACATTCGTGGTAGCTTACCATATTTGTGACGTCCTACCAAGAAGGTCATCAGCCTTAGGCAGAATCCAGCTTCTGTGTGATGACATTCGTGGTAACTTACCACATTGTAACGCCCTACCATGAAGGTTGCCAACCTTAGGAAGAAACTAGCTCCTAAGTGACGACATTCGTGGTAGCTTACCACATTTGTGATGCCCTACCATGGAGTTTGTCAGACTTAGGCAGAAACCATCAATTCCAGCTCCTGTGTGACTACATTTTATATGGCTTACCACAATTTGTGATGCCTTGTCACAAATGTCGTCAGACTTGATTTTCAGCAACTGGGAATTTATTTCATAAAGGTATTTTGGTCTTTTCCCTTCACTTCCCACGACTTATAACCCTCAAGAAACATATTATCTTCCATTCTCTTTAGTTAAAACATCTTTAAAACCCTCTCTTACACTTTCAACCACAAGATTAGGGTTTTCTCTCAAGATCATCTCCTCAAGAACAAGAGCCTTCTTTCCCAAAGGGGTTAAACCCTAGTCAATAAAAATCAAGGGCAAGCCTAAGGATTTCTTCAGGAACCTCCAAAAACATTAGATCTCTTTTAAGATCAAGCTTTAAGGTATGTGTAGTGTTCATCTATGAATTCAATTCATTCAGAGAGTTCAAGAACCATGCTTTTAAATGTTATTTTGTAAACTTTTGTGGTGATATAAGCATGTACACATTGATAATTGTTGTTCAAGTTTCAAGATGATATCTAAGGATGTTTTTCATGGAATATCTGTGATTGTTGGTTGAAAATCATGAACTTTGGATGGGTTGAACTAATGCAAGTATGAAATCCACCTGTTCCTTAAAGAATGCATGTAAGGTGTTTGATAGAATGCCTAGGATGTTATAAGTTTATATTTACATGACTTCATGATATCTAAATGACAAGTCCATGTTTGTGATACACTTCAATATGAATGCCCATGCTATTTATGTATTCTTATAGTAATGGCATGAAGTATGTTTGATGATGGAAATATGAATTTTGTGTGCAAATTATATCCATTCTTTCCCTAACATATTTGAGGTGTTGATTAAATACATGAAGTATACTATCCCCTACTTATGATATAGCGAATTGTGGACTCCAATCTTTTGATCCAGTCATGTCATATGTGTCAGTTTTCTTCTATCGAGTCCTGGGGGTATTCGTACCTAAAAAAAGTAGCGGTGTGCCTAGAGCCATGTCATGTTGTCATGATAATCTCAGTCAAGCTATAATCTATAGAACTCAGTTAGTCATGTGACTCAAGAAACCTCAGAAATCTCATGATCCTAGTTAACTCTCAGATAATAGTACTACTCCATTAGTCAACGGAAGTCAGTTAATCTGTCGATGTACAATCAGTTGAATCATGTTTAGTCTCTTCAGATGGGAGTAGGAGTTAGCACTGAGTGAACCAAGGATGGGAACTCACCTGTATATGAGGGTGTGATTCTTAGTAGTCATCCTTATGTTCTAGAACTATGTAGCCAGCATAGGTTGAAACATCGCAGCCTATTATTTGAGGGTTCCCATCGTTCTCACAAGAGTTACCAGTTATATGAGGGTTTCTCACATGTTGTCCTTACCAGTGGAGCAATATTGACACCCTTCCAGTTAGGGCAGATATAGGACCCCATCTTAGCCATAATGGAACATATGGGGCATGTCGGTTAAACAACTACCTCCCACAGTTTCAGTATCAGTCTCAGTAAAAAAACATAGAAAGTTTTTTAGATATCAGTATACCAGGACTGTTAGATACGGTCAAATTTAGTTATAACATGGAACTCAGAGAGTTCAACTAGGTTCAGGGCCGTCAGATACAGTCATCCATGTTATCAGAACTATCGTTCCAGCGATGTATTAGCGTACGCAATTAGACATCATGTACTCATGATCTTAGTTACTATGTATGTATGTTTGTACTCTTACGTTCATATCAGTCAATCAATAATATTATTTATGCACGTAAACCCTTGCATTAGCCTACCTCACTCGTACACTCAGTACTCCAGTTGTACTGATGCATTTGCTCTATGATGTTTTCTTTTCATGTTACACCATAGGTTCAGAGGCACGAGTCCCAGACCAGCAGTAACAATCGCATTCAGCATACAGAGTTCTAATGAGTCCTCTCCATTCGAGAATGAAATTATTTAATTTATTCATTTATTTCTTCAATTCAGTTTTATGGAGTTAGTTGGAGACATGTTCCTTCAACTTCTTAGTTCACACAGTACTTAGAGGCTTTCAGATTTACGCTCAGATTTATCTTTCAGATTCAGTTTTCAGTTATTTTGAGTATTTTTCGCGCATATGGATGTTATATTATTTCTGTTGAACCTTATGGCCTATTGTGCATGTTTTCCTCTTTATTATGTCATGAATTATAGTCTACAGGTACAGATATCAATCATAGGTTAACTTGTGGTTCCTCGGGGTCATAAACACCGTGTAACATTCTGGTTCAGAAAATAGGGGCATGACACTAAATCAACAAATACCTACATAAGGAGTACACATAACATACTATCACCACCTCACAAAATATTCAAATACAAGTGTCTATTTGGTAAGCATAGTTATATATGTCTAGAAAGAGATAGATCAGTCTAATTAAAAAGTTACTGTTACCAACTGCACTAACACTATAATATTCAATAATATCAAATAACATATTCACCTAAGGATGCACTTATCACCCATTTTCAATATAACTTACCACACCAGTACAATAGTTCTACACCTCTTATTAACCTCTACTAGTTAGAATTACACTATTCCAACCTTCAAAATATCACCAAGACACTATGTATAACCCTATAAATACACCTTGGATGTCATATGATGCTTATGGTCCTGAAAGACCACAAGCTAACCCATGAATTTGTACCTGTTATGAGCACTAAATAGTAGTAACAAAATACATATATGTGGAATAACTGAATATGCCATAAGGTTTTAAGTACTGAGAACATTAAGAAATCACAAGTCTAAAAAAAACTTTCTGATAAACCCATAAAGATGATAATCTAACTGAATGTCTGAAGTTTCTGTAACCCTATAGAATAGACTAAAAAAGAGTTAATAGGACAGGCCCTAACTAACTCTAACTATCTAACTGAAATGAAAAGATGAACTACTAAAATAACTAAAATAAATAACCATGTCCTCTATCGATAAGGAATCACCACAACTACAATTTTTGATAGGTTAATCTACCTAAGAACTGTTAGTAAACAAAGCATCCAAGCCTATGATATAAGACATCATAACGCAAAGAAAACATATCTGATCAGTACTTTCAATGTACTAGTATGTAAAATTAGGTTAGGATAAAATATATGGATTTATGTGCATGAGATAATGACTGAATAAATAGCATGAGATAACTGAGTTTAAATGCATGAACGCTGCGAAATCTGAGAATGCTTGACCAATCATATAACATGATTCTAAAATAGTCTATAACTAAAATATTGAAATCTGGTAATTGAATAAATGATATTATATATAGATGAGTGGTGTTTTACTGAGTGGTGTTTTACCACTCATTCATACTCATTATTCGTACACAATACCTTGATTTGAATGTAAAAATGAGACAAACATATGGTTAGATACACTAATATCCACTCGATGCAGGCTAAAAAGCTAAGGAAGCCAAAAGATATGGATTGGTGCTTAAAATGATAAAGAGTAAGCATAAAAGAGTACAACTGAAGACCTGGAGTGCATCAGCCCCAGTTACCATAACTGCAATCCTCTAGCTGCAGTCGCGGTCAGTGAATATGGTCAAAGCAACAAAGTCTTGAAATCTAACTATGCTTACATATGTGCGGTTGCAGTCCAATACACATGATCGTAGATTAGTGGGAACTGGCCCAAGGGTAGAATTGTAAAATATCATAGACGAATCCCAAGTCATATATAAGCAAAAACCCTTTCTTTTTTGGGTATTGCTTGTCTGACAATATAGTTTTGAACTTTCAGCTTGAAACCCTAATTGGGAAAGTGTGTAATAAACTTTGGAGACTCAAATTTCTTAGTTTCTTATTGAAGAATGAATGTTTTGGTTGAACCATATGGTATATCTGTCTTTACTTTCTTCATGAGTAGACAAGTAACTTAGTCTTAGGATTATGTTGAATTAGTGTGTAATTATGTATGGGTATTGTTGTGTTTGGATGGATTTTAATTATTGAGTATGGATTTCACCATTGCTTCAGCTTATGAGTTATGATTTGAAGAGTGAAAAATCCAAATTTCCAAATGGGTTTGATGGGTGAAAGCTTTACGCTCTAGAAACCTTTTGTCATCCTCAAAATAGGGACTTAGGTGAATCTTAGGTAACCCATAACATCCTTGAAATAGGGTTATCGGGGGACAAGGAAATGGTGAATAACTAAGTTTATGGTTTACTACCCTTTGCAATCCTAGAAATAAGTGTTTAGAAAGTATAAATTAGTTCAAGAGCATCATCCTAGAAATAGGGATACTTGGTTGATGTTTTTGGTGGTTACATAAACTCCACAATTATTAGGTTCTCGAAAGAGCCAATGGCTGAAATCGTTGTGGTTATATCAAAAGATTGACCTCAATGATATTTGACCTAGCCTATCCATTACTTAATAAAAAAAATCCCTTGATAAACCAACATTATCCCACATACGTTACCTCTAAGGAGACATAATCCCAATATTCCTCCAACTGCTTAATTTAGACCAAAGTTAGCATTCACTCCGTACTAGTTAAAGTTTGTGGGAAGAATTTTTAAAAATTTACCCCATTTACTTATACATGTTGTTTCCATTAGCATTCCGGGTAACATTATAGTAACTTGAGTACCCATAGGTTGGAAGTCTATAACATTCACTCCTTGAGATTTGACCCTAATTTATATTCTATTACTTGACAATGACTGCCTCATCCCTAAAATATGGGAGTGAGTTGAGCATTATCAAAATAGAACCGTTGTCAGGGAGTGAAATATAGATTTCACTTGTGTGGTTCTATTCTTATTTGGGAATGCCCGAAGTGGGGTAATTTACTTTATTTGTTGTTTTTGACTATTGTGTATATGATTAAAGTATAAATGGAGTGATGAGCGATAATGGAAGTAATTTTGGACCATTTGATGCTCAACTAGACGATGAGGGCCAATTGAATGAAGTGGGGCAAAAAAGTTCTATCCACATCTCACCAACCATCGGAAATGGTGTGTTTCATGTGACTAGCATTATGCTTCACGTGTTGCAAATGAAAGGATTACATAGGGGTCCAGCATATGAGTACCCAAATGTTTATTTTGAAAAACTTTGTGGAAGTTTGTGCAACATTTAACATAGTGCATATTTCAGAAGAATACATCCATCTTCGACTCTTCTCATTTTTATAGACGGGCAAGGCGGTTTTATGGCATTGTTCACTCCCACCCGAATCAATCACCTCTTGGGAGAAGCTCACCCTGGTGTTCCTTGATAGATATTTCCCACGATAAAAAATTCTTCAAAAGTGGAATGGGATTGTAAATTTCCACCTATTGAATGGAGAACCATTGTTTGAAGCATGGGAGACGTTCAATGGAAAGCTATCCCAATTCCTAAATCATGAGGTCCCGGATAAGATGCTCCTTGAGATTTTCTATAGATTTCTTGACCAATTGAACAAAATGGTTGTGGATAATACGAAAAGTGGCTCTATTGTAAAATGGTATCATCTTGTGACTTTTGATTGATAGGTAAAGTATCTAAACAAAATCGAGGGTGGCACACCAGTGATGCAAATATTCCTAAAACACTTTCTCTACCTCCGTGGTGACCAATGAGCAAAGAAAATGAGAATAAGAGAAGGAGGATAACATAGCCAAGATGATGACCCAACTTGAGCTTCTAACAAAACATGTTATCAAAGTACTCGCAAAAGTGGTGAATTTCATAACATCAAAGCCTTATGAAGATGATTATGAGGCAAAGAAGTTGGATGAAGAAATTCGATACTTGGCAAACTACTCGGGGGGTCCCGCCTCGCCTATCAAAGGCAAGGTGGGAATCAAGGTTTGATGGATTAAGACCGAGATACAGATTAGAGAGATAGGGAACATGACTATAACCACTAAATTCCTCATGATAGAGCTAAGGCCAAGGAGTCAAATCTCATTGACCCCAGAAAGTTAAAGACCAAAGATGTTTTGGCATGAATCCTGAGTAGAGTTGAAGGTACAAAAAAAATGGTCCATGAGTTGAAGGGTGATTTCTCTGTACTCTCCCAAACGGTGGTGTATCACTCCATACCCATCAAATAATTAGAGACCCAAGTTAGGAAAATCTCCACGTAACTAAATATAAGGGATAGAGGAGGACTTCCGAGTGACAATTACTAACCTAAAGAATGAAACAAAAGTCCTAGCAATTATCACTAGAAGTGGGAAAGCACCTGAAGATCCTCGTAAAGGAGAGGTAGTGAAAATATACCCGAGTCCAAGGAGAATGAGGTGAAACCTCAAAAAAGAAAAGCAAATGATGAGAAAGAGCTAGATGAAAGCGATGAGGAAGTGTTCAAAGTTGAAAAGATGCAAGGAGAAGCAAAGAGAACCATCCATGTTCCTCCTCCATTCCCTCAATTATTCCATATAAAAGAAGAGACAAAATGGGAAAATTTATGGCAAAGCTTAGCAATCTTTCCTTAAATATCCCACTACTTGAGGCGATTCAACATATTTCAGGATACGCTAAGTTAATGAAGAAGTTAATGACCAATAAGAAACTCATTGAGGGTGATACCATAGAAATTACTCATAGGTGTAGTGATATCATGGATAGCAAAGTTGCAGAAAAGAAAAATGACCCTGAAGCCTTCACTATCCCTTGCACCATTGGTACTCATGAGTTCACAAAAGCTCTTTGTGACCTTGGTCCAAGAATCAACCTAATGTCGTATGTCATCTATAAAAAACTTGGTTTGGATACTCCTACACCAACCTCAATGCAATTTTTGATGGCGGATTGATCCATAAAATGACCGGTAGGTATATGATTTGATGTCCTCTTGAAGGTGGACAAATTTATTCTCCCAGCTAATTTGGATTGTGAGATGGACCAATAGGTGCCTATCATTCTTGGTCGTCTTTTCATGGCTACTAGGAGAGCTATTATAGATCTAGAGTTAGGGGAAAGAAAATTTTGTGTGTAATAAGACAAGGTATCATTCAAAATTCGCAAGTCAAAGAAGCAATCCGCGAAGCTCCAAGTAGTATCTGTGGTGGATGTTGAAAATAAGATAGTGAAAGATGAGGGGTTTGAGGACCTACCATGAGACTGAAAAAAGAAAGATGTCGAGCCACAATGATAGCTAAGGCGTTAGGTGGGGGCAACCCACAAATTCCACGAGAGTGGCTCATATTTTTTTTTCTGATGTTCTCGTAGTGTGGATGTTGTCTTTTACATTTAAATAACCCAAGAATTTGTGGCACTTTAGATAGCATTGAATGAGCTTTTAAAAGGGTAAAGTCTGAAAGTTTTACTTTGAAAATCCGATGAAAATTGAGTAAAATGCAGAATAGGGGAAAATAGGGGAGCAAAAACTGCTCTCAGTTACCACGATCGCAGCCACCGTGTGCGATCGTGGATACACAGGTGCCCGCGGTCGCCGTCATTTTAGTCACAAACATGTAGTCCCTTTTATTTTACTCACACTCTCTTTTTAAGAATTTACTTCCAAATCCAACCTACATTGTGGGCCAGGTTGTAAGCCTTCGATTAGCCTCCATGCACATCCCTCTTGCATCATAACTTCTGTAGTTTATATAAACTCTTGCTTTAATTTTGGAAAATAGGACTTTGAGTGCATGACTAACAAAGGGCCTAAAGTACTAATTGTTATGCTTTACATGTTGTCATACTTATTATTGTTGTTGTGTTGGTTGTTTGATAGAGCTGTGCACACAAGTGAGGAAACCTTCAGTACTCAATATTGTGTAAAAAAGGTATATAAACATGATATGCACACCTTGTGTTTGATAAATTGCTAAAATGAACTTTCAATAGTGACATTTACTTTTAAAGGGAACATCCACACACATCAGTAGCATTATTCACATGACTTTCATTTGCACCCATAATGTAGAACATGCTAGTAGTCTAGAATTAGGAGGAAGTTGAATATGTAGAACTGACATAGAACCAGCCTCAGGTGTCCCGATCGTGATCATAGACTGCAACCACGGTAACACGAACGGGGCTCTTATTCTATGATCGCAGTAACTGAGGGAAGGTTCCTATTATGTCAAAAATCCTGTACTCCTAATTTTTGGCCAGGCAACCCCAAACACCTAGTCCAATGAACTTTAATGATCAATCTAGCACAACTTACATGATCCAACTAATGTTGAAAGGTATAATGTGTGTTTAGTGCTTTCAGGACAACCTCATAAATAAGTTTGATCATATCAGATTATGGCATCCAAATGCCACAGTCACTACTAGAGTAATCTTTCAAACACAAAGTTGTTGTTTGAAAGAGGAATTTGTTTGGAGAATATACCGAAGTAGCTATCGACTTTTCATAAAAAATTCAAATCCACAGGATGGGGTGCTTTTCCCTAGATCTATACCTTGCAAATAAGCAATGGGTTCGTGAATTTTACCATAACATCAGTGAAGTATCTTTTTCAGACCTAATAAATATGATTGTAAATATACAGGGGAAGCCGGTGAAAGTTGGGGCTAAGAATATCAAAGATGTTTATTCGATCAATAAGGCAAACATGGGTGATTCAATGCGAAGGGGTGTAAATCGGGGAATTATTTGTCACAACGACTATGTCCCAAAATAAAAGTGTAAGACCTCACAAAATTGTAAGCTTAATTCAGTCCTATAAAGCTTGTTAAGGGGTCCTAGACTTAGAAAATTTTAGCTAAGTATTCATACTTAGATTTATTTTAGAGTTCATAGTTGGAGATCTTATTTCGCGACCCTTACGACCATTAACTGTCGATCTTTAAGTTGCTTCATGATGAGAAATGTTAGTAGGTGTTCTCAGACGAGTTTTGGATTTTTCAAACATCATTTGAAGTAGGTTTGGGAGTCCAAACCAGTGTATCGACATGCTGCATCACCTATCGCATCAATGAATATTTTCCCCTTTCTCCCGGTGTAATTTCCAGTGAACCAATATGGACTCGACGCGGTACGTCGACCATAATGTCGATCCCTTCAATGCGGCGTGTCGATCTACGCGTTGCTAGGGAAGTTTTTAGTCATTAAAAATTCATATTATCAGGGGTATTTAGGTTATTTTCCCACATCCATCAGCCCTCAAAACACGAGATTTAGCCACTTTAGAGGCAAAATCCACTCACTATTCTCAAAATTACATAAGAAACAAAACCGTAGGGCTTCTAATTCAAGCTTAAAGATTCAAGAACTCACCATCAACCTTAGTCAAATCAAGAACCAAGGTATGTGAAGTGTTCATACAAGGATTCCTTCCACCCTTGGAGTCCAAGAAACTCTTTTAAACTTTAAGTAGATTGATTTCATGATTTCCATGATTGGATTAAAGTGTATTTATGATTATAATGTTAACTGGGTTTTTAATCTATGGTTTATTACAATATTCATGTGGAATTGATTGTCATGTGTGTAGTGTCATGTGAATTTATGTTGAAGCCATTGAATTTGTTAATTTGGGAATTAATGTTCTAATGCCTATATGTTGTTGTAGTATCATGTGCATAGTTATGCTCCCCAAGTGTTTGTTAAAATGCTCATGTGAACTAAATGGGGAAAAATCATCTCATGCTAGTTTGTGCCTTACAAGTGTTTGATAAAATGTCCCTATGGATGAGTTATGAACAATTGCACAGTGTTAGGCTTTTCAAGTTTACTCTATGCTTTACTTTTCTTACTATCGAGTCCCGGGGGTATTCAATACCTAAAAATTTAGCTATTTACCTAGAGCTACAGTAGTTACAGAATAGTCTTAATAGTGTTATGAATAGTAGTACTTTAAATTAGTCACAGTCTTAGTTTGGTATTCAGTCTAGAATTTAGTGAACTTATTCAGTTAACCAGATTTAGTAGTATTTCGTCAGTTAGCAAAGCCTAGTAAATTTAGTTCAGCTCACTTAGACAGTACGATCAGTAATAGTTCAGTCAAGCCATTTATGGACTACAAATCAATTCAATGGCTATTTAGTTTGGAGTAGGATTCAGCACTAGGTGAACCTAGGGATGGTGGCATCCTGCCAATATAGGGTTTGATCCTTAGTAGCAATCCCTACGTTATAGAACTACGTGGCCGTATAGGTTGAGATATCTTCCTGCTAGAATAGGGTTGATACATATCCTATGAGTTTTCCTACCAACAAAGGTTGACGAAAGAGCTTCCTGTCAAAGAGGGTTAACTCATAACTTGTCTTTACTTGTGGCATGGTACTGACACCCTTCCAGTTGGGGTTATAGGTTGGACCCCAATCCATTCAGAGAAAGGCATGTAGGTTAGATAATTATCTCCTATAGTTTTAGTTTTAATTTAGTCTCATTATAGAACTCAGTTCAGTTCTACAGAATTAGGACTGTCAGAAACCGTCACCCAGTTATCAATCAAGACTGTCAAAAATAGTCACTTAGTTATTAATATTACAATATCAGTAAACTTAGATATCAGTTAATTAGTATTCAGGGCTCAGTAACTAGCATTCACATGATCTCAGTTACAACTTATGTATTCATTCATGAACTCTCATTTAGTTATATTCACGTTATTCAGTCAGTTATTTTTCATGCATATGAACCCATGCATATCAGCCTACCTCACTTAGCATACCAGTACATTCAAAGTACTGATGCTTACTTTTCTTTTGTGCTATGATGTCTTATGTCATAGGTTCAGATGCACGGGCCCCTGACCATACTTAACAACCCAGCCTATCAGCAGCAGACTTAGTGGTGAGTCCTCATAATTTGAGGACAAAGTATTATTTCAGTACAATTTTCATTTGGAGGGGTTTGTCTTATTAAATCCATAAATCAGACAATTATTATTCAAACAAGAGTATTTCAGATAGATATTTCAGTATTGAGTTTTCAGTATTCAGAATTTGTTTTTAGTTGTGAACCTTATGGTGATATCAGCCTACCTTCTGCATTTATATCAATAATAGTGTTATTATTATTCAGTGCTCATATCAGGTATTATCATGGGTTAGATGGTGGTCCTTCAGTTTAGTTAGCACCATTTAGGGTGCAAACTCGGGGTATTATTAACTTGGAATAAGAGCCTAAGGTTTAATAGAGTCCTATAAAGTTTGAAAGCCGCGTCTAGTAGAGTCTTGTGCATAGCATACCAGACTTATGGACAGGGGGCTACTAGATGTCTTAGGAAAATTTTCCCTTCTTTTATTATTCATGTCGTGCGAGTGAGCATGAGCTCTAGGTAAACTCTTAGTATAATCCTTTCCTCTTCCATTTACAAAACATGCCTCCAAAAAGGACTAAGGGAAGAGGAACAAAAGACCAGCTAGCACCTCAGCCAGTCTAGCCAGATCCTCTGGACGAGCATGTATCCTATGCGGAATTCAGGGTAGCTTTCACCACCCTAGCTCATTTTGTGGCAACCCATAATGAATGCCCAGCAGCCATTCCAACCAACCCAATGGCCAATACTACTGCAGCCAGGAATCAGGACTTTACCCAGTTCCCTTTTTTATCAGGTTGAAGTCAGATGAGTACCCATAGGAATTTCATGATCAGGTGCAGAAGGTTAAAGATATTATGGGGTGACTACTAGTGAGAGTGATGAGTTGGCCGCATATCAGTTAAAGGATATGGCTCACTCTTGGTTCAAACAGTGGAAAGTAAAGAGGGTCGTAGATGCAGGGCCTATAGAAAGGGAGGAGTTTGCTATTATTTTTTTGGATAGGTTCTTCCCGCTAGATTTTAGGGAAGTGAAGGTTTTAGAGTTTATTTATTAGAATTAAGGAAACATGAAAGTATAAGAATATTCTCTTAAGTTTACTTAGTTAGCCAAATATGCCCCTTATGTTGTAGCAGATAGCAGATCTAAGATGATAAGTTTGTGTCTGGTGTGTCCAATAGTGTGGTCAAGGAGTGTAGGACCGCAATGCTGATTAAGGAGAGAGACATATCTAGGATCATGGTCCATGATCAGTAGATATACAAGGCTAAGAATAAAGAAAAGGAGAGGGAGAATAAGAGAGCTAGAACATATAGCTTTAACTTTACTCAGCCTAAGTCAGAGGGTAGGAATCATTCTCAGTTCTGCCCTAAATCTTCAGTCCTAGCTCCATCATGAACTAGTAATCCAGTGCCAAAATTCAAAGATGGTAACAGAGATGGAGCAGCAGGACCTAAACCGTAGGGTAGTGTTAGCAGTGCCCGAACAAATCCTCTTTATCAGAAATATGGAAGAAACTATCAGGGTATCTACAGAGCTGGCAGTGACATATATTTCGGATGTGGAAAGCCAGTCCACAGGGTCAGACAGTGTCCTTAGGTGGGTTTGTAGAGTCAGCATAATTGTCCCCCAGCTCAGTATGATCACCCGAATCAGTATGGTGCCACTTCCAGCGCCACCAGTGGTCAACACCCAAACCAACTCTATGCACTTCAATCCCGACAGGATTAGGAGTGTTCTCTTGATATGGTCACTGGTACGTTACAATTTTATCAGTTGCATTTTTATGCTTTGCAAGATCTAGGAGCTTCTTTGTCCTCTGTAACTTCTTATATAGCTATTGACTTCGGAGTCAGTCCCAAAATTCTCACAGAGCCTTTCTCAGTCTCTACCCCAGTGGGTAAATCTATTATAGCTAGACAGGTATACAGGAACTATCCCATTATCGTATCTTCTAAAGTCACTTCAGCAAACTTTAGTAAAATTAGAGATGACAGATTTTTATGTCATTCTCAGCATGGATTGGATTCATTCATGCTATGCATCTATTGACTATGGAAGTAGAATTTTCCAGTTTCAGTTTCCGAATGAACCTATCCTAGAATGGAGGGGTAGTACCTCAACACTTAGGGGTCAACATGTTTCTTACCTAAGGGCGAGAAGAATGTTATCTAAGGGATGTTTCTATCATCTCGTTTAAGTTAAGGATTCTTGTTCTGATAATCCCAATCTTGAGTCAATTTCAATAGCATGTGAATTCCCAGATGTGTTTCCCGTAGTTCCTCCCGAGAGGGAAATTGACTTCAAAATAGACATTCTTCTAGATACTCAACCTATATCTATTATGCCATACAGAATGGCTCCAGCAGAACTCAAAGAATTGAAAGAACAGTTAAAGGATCTCCTAGATAAGGGATTCATCAGACCTAATGTATCTCTTTGGGGTGCACCAGTCCTATTCATGCGCAAGAAAGACGTTTCTCTAAGAATGTGTAGTGACTACCATCAGCTAAATAAGGTCACAGTCAAGAACAAGTATCCACTTCCCAAAATCGATGACTTTTTTGACCGACTTCAAAGTGACAATTACTTTTCAAAGATAGACCTTAGATTAGGTTATCATCAGCTCAGATTCAGATAATGTGACATTCCTAAAGCATCTTTCAGAACTCGGTATGGTCACTTCAAATTCCTAGTCATGTCTTTTGGTCTTAATAATGCCCCAACAGTTTTCATAGACTTGCTGAACCATGTGTTTAAGAAGTACTTGGACATGTGCATCATAGTCTTTATATCTGACATCTTGTCTAGTAATGTGGTGAAGATGATCATGCAGACCATCTCAAAATAGTGTTACAGACTCTTAAAAACTATCAGTTGTTTGCCAAATTTAGTAAGTGCAAATTTTGGTTTAGGTCAATAGCTTTTTTTAGCCATATCTTTGCTAGTGATGGAATTAGAGTTGATCCCCAAAAGACTAAAGTAGTGAGAAACTGGCCTAGACCCATCTCTCCATCAGATATCAGGAGTTTGTGAGGCTTGGCTAGCTATTACAGATTGTTTGTTGAGGGATTTTCATCTATTGATACCCCATGTCCAGATTAACTCAGAAGAAAGTCAAGTTCTAGTGGTCATATTTTTGTGAGAAGAGTTTTCAGGAGTTGAAGACTCGACTCACTACAACTCTAATTTTGACTCTACCAGATTGTTCAAACAGGTTTATGGTATATTATGATGCCTCTAGGGTTGGTTTGGGGTGTGTTTTGATGCAGAGAGGTAAGGTCATAGCCTATGCCTCTAGACACCTTAAGCCCCATAAAAATAAATACCCACCCATGATCTTGAGTTAGTAGTTGTAGTATTTGCCTTAAAGATTTGGAGGCACTATTTATATGGGGTACATGTTGATGTGTTCACATACCATAATAGCCTTCAGTATGTGTTCTCTTTGAAAGACCTAAAACTCTATCAGAGAAGGTGGTTGGAGTTGTTTATAAGGATGAACGAGTATCTTTGTTCATAACCCCACCTACCTTATTTGATAAATTGAATATGAAAGCTTGAACTTTGAATCTCTAATGGTGTTCTTGAAGCTTATTCATGAAGTTCTTGAACCAAAAAGCTTGGATTATTAACTTTCTTGGAGAAAATTTTGTGGAGTTCTTGGTATTGTTGAAGTGGCTAGGGTTTTCTTGGAGAGAAAGAGATGAATTATGATATATCTAAAGCTTTTGGGTTTGACATTAAGTGTTATGGACGAATTTGGGTGAAGGGAAGCGACCAATGTGCCCCTAGACCCATTAGGAACTGAAATAGGGTGTCAAAAAGTTTTGTAATGCAATTGACATTGCATCGCGTTGCTAATCGCGTTGATGACCGACGCATCACGTCCCAATCGCATTGGCTTACGACCTCACTTGGAAAATACCACAAATTCTTGCTTGGGTATCGAATTAAGGTAACATTGGTATCGTTAGAAGGATAATTCAATTATCTAAAATTTTGTGGGTCTTGAGCAACAAAATTCTATGTATATAAAAAGTTAAACAGATTTAATGTAGACCCTTATAGAATCGAATACCAAACTTTGGACAAATCAAAGGCTCTAAGCTCAACTTTGTTCTAAGTGATTCTTATGAATATTTTTTACCTTGGAAGCACATCAAACACGAGGATAAATATCATAAAACTTATATTCACATGGGAATCATTTAGATTTTAGCTTATATGCGTAGGAACGATGGTTCAAAGATTAGCCCAAAAATGCGAGGTATTACATTATCTCCCCGTTGGGAACATTTTTCCTCGAATGAGGCTGATTAGACTGAGGGTACTAAGGCAACTGTGATTATATTCTGAACATGCATAACTAAAAACATAATTGCATAACTAATCCTGAAACATGATAAATGAATTGAATATCATGAACTGAACTGATTTCTTCACTACATGCAATGACATGAGAATGGTTATAAGGATGAATAGGGACGAGAGAGTCGACTTATGAGTAACCATTACCTTAGGATGGATCTGGTTTTGTGAAGAAGAGATGAAAGGTTTAGTACATGAATGCTCAGGTTAGTATGATACATCTCCCCCTTGGGATATTTCGTCCCCTGAATGATACTAACTTGGCTAAAATACTAAGGAAAGATGGTGATGATGCATGGGACACTTACGGACTGTATCATGACAGAATATATGGAATTAGAAACTGATGCATGATGCATGAACTAAGCTAAATTCACAAATTATATGAATGCAAACAAACTACCTGTTTAAATGGCCATATTCATGAGACATCAGATAGTAATACTAGATGGAAAGTTGGAAATCTATATGAGTTTATCTGATTGATTGCTAAATAGGATTACAAGATTCATAGACTGGATTATACTGACTGCCCATACTCAAATGTTATATTTCTTCAACACACTTTTACGGAATTCTAATAATATTAGGGAGCGAAGAATCTTGAGCGTGATCTAAAAAAGACATCTAACTAAGGAATCACAACATTGATACAACTCTTTAGCTTAGAACATACGTATATAAATCGTAAGATTGGATAGAATTACTAGTCCTTAGGCAATGCAACTTCTTACTTTTAAACTTAGCAAAACTTCTCAAATACTCCCTCAACTATACTATTCCCCTTAAATACCATATTCATTGATACAACTTCTATTTCTCACATGCCCGTTCATAAATCCATATACTAATGTCTAAACTGAACTAAGTCCTCTCACCATGATCAAGCCTAACTCGAAATCACAAGGTACAACATATAAAACCATAACTGATCTAGACTACCGACGAGATAAGTGATGCACTGCGTTACTCTACCGACGTGATATGCAATGCATCACGATGCTCCCTACCAATGTGATATGAAATGTACCGCAGCCATATCACATTGCCTCACTATTTTTACCATCCAAATAGGTCTCAAACCTCACCCAAAAAATCTGAAACTTACACGAGATGTGCTATCGACAACCCCAATCATGAATTCACTTAAAGATTTACATTCCAAGGTCGGGAAGGTCAAAAACTAGTGCACACTACAATCATCCACTTATACACCAATATAACATTCAAGCCTATTGTTATAACCACGTATGAACATCTAAAAAAACACCCATAATAGCATACTCCTCGAATTCTATAAACCTATACCACAACAGCTTCCTCGTACTATCCCAAGAACATACACACACAAATTTGAACTAACCACAACATGTATCAAAGACATGGCCTTAATATTACTTCACACTTATGGACTTAGCTAAAAAAAGCATAAAATGATCTTTCATCAACAAGAAATATTTACCCTCTCCCATTTACACAATTACTTATCACTACTATTATTACATAAGGAGGGGTCACTGAAAGGTTAGAATATGAGACCTTGAAGTATGGAAGGATACTATATGTAACTTGACATGTAACTGAGGCCTAAGGAATATAGGATCAGCATCATCGATTCATCAAAGAGATCTAAATTGAGGGCATACGTGGCTATAAGAAAAATCTCACTGTCATTAGGAGTGTAGCATGAGTTTTGGGAAGTGAGCATACTATAAAGCATGAGTATATAGGTCATGAGCTGCATGACCAGAGTTTGGAGTTCACAAATTCTTGGAATATGATTCATACTGCTGAGTAAACAGGAACTCCTCATACTAGGGAGTAGGAGAGTACATGATTTCAATGATGTAAATGAACAAAACTATGATCATGGAGCAGACACGTAAGTCATGAGTAGATATCGTGATGACTGAAGTACTAATATTGAAATAAGAATCTGAGATTCTGACTTGGTTATTTATCCTATCATCTCTCCCTTAACTTTAGCCATCATTCCAAGTCTGTGAAACGCCTTTAGTAAAATCTAACTGAACTGTAACAACTTTAATCTAGATCTTGGGGTATAACATTACACGTAAATAATAGAGCTTAAACCCAAAGACTACACTTGAAAGTGTAAAACCCACTGCTAACACTTCCTTCTGAGATATAACTCTATCTTTATATAGCCTTAATAGTCATCATATAATACTTAAACACTTACTAACTTAGAATATTCATGAGTATCACCATAGATGGAGTGCACACCATCAGTGCTTCAACTCTTATTTCTATTAGCTCAATCTTTAAAGACTCAAATTTAGATTCTAGCACTTAACATGGATATCACAAAACCTTTAATAAACCATACTACTTCCGTCATAGCCTACTAATATCATGTCTCTAATCTTATATTTCTAAACCATGAGAATCAAGATCATATCAAAAGGCTCAACATCATCATAATAACTCCTTAACTTATCTATTAAGAACACTATGTAATGTATAACTAGCTTTCTTCCACTTAACGACTCAAGGGTACTACTAACCACACACGATACTTAATAACCATAGAAAATAATGGAACCCCATATCACCTTGGGCATACCTCTACATCCTACCTATAATATCATACTTAATCGCAAATCAATAAACTTAAATTCTTGCATTCACTGTTTCAAAACTATTTGTTCACCTCCATATAACTAGCATTACTAACCAAGCAACCATTAAATCCACCTTGATGATCATCCACTATTCAAATTTAGTGCCTAGGGATAGGCATGATTAACAACCCAACCTCACATACTATTCTCACTTGGAAGCTATAAAAGAACACATCAAGAAACACTAGTCCACTAGAAATCCATAATAACAATAATTGATCATGAGCATATGGCATATCTTAATATAATCTTTTAGCACATCCTCTCTCTACACATCACTACTATTCACCCATCTATATGCCTAAATTTATTTCATAGTTCTATAAGTTTCAACTAAATTCCTATTGCAACCTCAAGGAAAGCCTAATTTAACAATACCAAACCATTAAATACTTTATTAATAATCTATACTTTTCTAACACAATAATTACTATCAATAACTCCTTTCATACTTCAAGCAAACAATGATTCACCTTAACTAATAACTCCTTCTCTACCTTCCACTAAACCAATACACCAGGACATATAACCATAACACAAAATCTATAGTATGCATAAGTTTATCTCAATACTTTCCATCAATCATCATTCCTACTTTTCTTGTTACTACACTTCTATACCCACACTTCCAACTATAAGAAGGTTCTACTACTTATGAGCCATAACACTTCAGGTTGTAATATCACTTAAATGCAAACTCTATTCACCAATCCAGGTTCATACTATCTCCTCTTCTGAGCAATATATGTATTGAAGGAATAATAAAGAATCTGAATGCATATATTATTCTATCATAACTAAACAACTCATACGGATGAGGACATAAATTTTGATTTAAAGAAATTATAATATATTAGTGAGCTCCTCTCAAGACCCTTGTACAACTTTGGAAGTTACTGATAGTAAATCTGAGAGCATCATCTTAGGATGTATTAGAACTTTCTAATCATGTGATCGCAAGAATATAACATAGATAGAGAATTATGGAGTGACACATAAATCAATAGAATTTTTTTTGAGAAGAACTTTATAGAATGATCTAGAGTATGAAAGAAAGAAAACTTTTATTAAATACCCTGTAGCCTCTCGAAAAAAAGTACATACGTCTCCATACCATTCTGCAGGACTCTACTAGACACGACTTTATAGACACCCTAGGAAACTTGAACGTTGATTCAGATACCAAGTTTGTAATGCTCCAAAAATGGGTCCGGAGATGTCACACGGTGCTTAGGACCACAAGTGATCCCAAGCTAACCCGTGTAAGGGCATACTGAAAAGCAACTAATTTACATATGCATAAAATAACTGAAGTTACTATGCGGGAATATAACCATGATAAAAACTAGAAAAAATAAAATACTAATACAATTTTACATTTTTATGAAACTAAAAAGCAGAATTGAAATTACATGACTAACTCTGACTAACATCTGTAAAGCCTCTACTATACTGACTATAGATAGCTGGAACACGACTCCAACTACCACTAATCAATACAAATGAGTACGAAAGTAAAGTACATAAATAATATCTAACTAAAGTCCCCGAAGTAGGAGGACTCATCATCTGATGATTGGAATCTGCAACTGTCTAATTGTGATATATAGACTACAACTGAATAGGTACCTACATTATTAAATAATATAGCATGTAGATGTATATGTGGATCAGTAATTTTGAAATGTACTGAGCATATGGGGGTGAATGCATAAGTAAAACATATCTCAATGTTCGTATAAGCTTGTAAAATAATGCATGCTAAGTATAAATGACTCACATTGGATGGAATAACTAAAAGTTGAAAATCATGAATCATGAATGATAAAACATACTGTATAAATCTTGTATCATAACACTTAGTTCTAAAAGCTGTACTTTTACTCTTTCTACTAGTGGACTAAGAAGAATTGAAGTTAATTCTTCATGTGTAAGTAGATGCTTACACATTTTAGGCTTTTAACTGAGAATAATTGCAAAGTCTTAAGAAACTTTTGTTGTTTTTAATTGTCTTCTCTTTGATATTGCAGTAAAAGTCGAGATGTAAGAGAATCAGCAATAATGGAAGCAAAACAGTGATTTTTAAGCAAGTAGAGAAGGAAAAATAGCTGACGACTTATCTGATAAGTCGTCAGACTTGTGTTAAGCTTTTAGAGTTGCCATCAAGCATAGACAGAGAATGGACTTTAGCTAGAAATTTTGATAATATATGTGACAGGCTGTTAGAAGTGTGATAAGCCATCAGGCTTAGGTAGGGAAGGGAGTTTGAAATAAAGAAGTGACGACATTTTATATAAGTCGTCACATGTTTTATAAGCCATCAAGACTCACAATTAGCTCAAGCCAGGGATTATCAAAGTGAGGAGGAGCTGACAAAATTCCTAGTAAGCCATCAGACTCCTGATAAGGCATCACACAAGTCATCACCCGTCCGAGAAAATACTATGATCTATGATTATGTTTCCATAATTAGGCTTAAGTATTTAAAGCATATGTTAGGGTTTTCATTAACATGGTTGGATCTTGGAACTCATGTTTTTAGCATTGTTCTCTCTATTTTCCAACTTTAATTCTTTAGAGAGATTATTAAAATTGTTTTGGGATTTTCTACTGTGATTAAAGCGGAGAAACACTTGTTGCTATTATCTTGCTGTAAGTTCATATATCAAATATGAATTCAACTTATTATCTTGAATATTAGATTATGAGTAGCTAAATTCCCTTAACCCGAGTTGTGGGATTTATGGGTTTGGATTTGTAACATAACTAAGTGTTCAAGATTCTAACAGTGGTAGGACTTCTTGTCAATTCCATTATTTTACATGATGACTATTGGTTGCAAACAATAGGCTTTACTTTTGGGTGATTTGCTTGAGGTAAGAAATCAATCCTCGTAAAAGTGAATTACCAATAGTGACTTATAAGCAATAAACTTCCATTTCATACTTAATGTTGTAACACGATTAATTACTTGGAGATAACATCCTGTTATGAAAGATAAATTCCCTAAGTTTTAGAGAATTAGGTGATTAAATGTCTAAATAGGTTGAGAACATTTAGACATAACTTCGACAAGGATAGGCTGTTGTTCATACCTACCATAGGACTCTTGAACCGTTACTAACGTCTATCAAATCCCAATACCTATAGTGAACATAACTTTAGTTTTCCTTATCATATTGATTTCAAATACTAAACTTAGAAGTAATTATTTGTTACACTTTCAAAAACACTCATTCATAGGAAACTAATAACTATCAGTTGATTAACTCGTAAATAACTCAAATTCACACCCTATTCCCTATGGGATTCAACCCCAACCTAGTTGGGTTACGATCACTTACATTTTCGTAAGAGAGATATAGATTGAGCTTTATCAAAAATGGTGCCGTTGCCGGTGACTATGGTTATAAATTGAAGTTTATGTGTGCTAATTGACTGTTAGTCAAGTTTCCTAGTTTTCCGCTTAGTTGTTGTTTTTTGTTTTCTGCAGGACTTTTATGGTGTATGCCAAGAACCAGAAGTTTTGGAGGACCATTATTACTATTTAATCTGGAACCGCAACTCATATACAGAATGGAAGACCAGAAGTATACTGATAGGTTAGCAGCCTTAGCTAGAGCTCATGTAAATGTGCAGTGTGTCAGTCAACACGTATGGCATCCAAATCCTGAGGATGAGGATTTGGGAGACGAGGAGATGCTAAACCCTGCTAAACCAAGGTGTGCACAGCAAATAGCTATACCAGTATAGTGTAATGCTAAAATGAACCATCCGTTTTGAGGAAGGCACGATCACCATCTAGTCCAGTATAACCTCAATGATTATGGTGATGGAATAGATGGAGCAGGTGCAATGGGTCCAATTATTCCTTCACTATTAGCATCTAGGGAGAAATTCAACATTATGAGTACTATGAATCAACTCCTTAATCTGGAGGATTTGTTTGCTGGCCTTGTTAGGGATGATCCGAACTTGAATCTGGTGAACTTTGACACCATTTGTAAATCTTTTGATAACCTAGGAGTGGGTTAGAATGTTATATTTTTGAGGTTATTTCCATTGTCTCTGTCTGGGGAGGCAACATTGTGGCTTAATGAGCTAACACCCGATTCTATAACCAACTGAAGGCAGTTGAAACGAGCTTTCCTAGAAAGGTTTTTTTGACTTTCCAGGAGGGTACGGTTGAGGGATGAGATCAATAACTTTAGACAACTCCCAATTGAAGCCTTACATAAAATCTGAGAGAGATTCAACAAGAAGCTGACACAGTTTACAAACTATAATATGATGGATATACACTTGATGGAAACGTTGTACAAGGCTATTAAATTAGTGAAAAATCCAATAGTAGATAATGTTGCTGGTGGTTCGCTTTTTGATCATACATTCCTAGAGGCCTCAGAAATGCTAGAGAGAATGACCAAATAGAGTTGGGCATGGCATACCATAGACTCTATCATAGAAAGCCCTACTATTTCTATGGGTATGACTGTGGGACAACACAAAAGAGATGAGGAGCGTGATCAAGACATGGCTCACCTTAAAATATAGATAGACTTGCTAACCAAGCATTTACTATTAGGTAAAACTGAGAAAGCGAAGGTTGTGGGGTTGCAGGGCAAAGTAGAGTTTGACTCAGAAGAAAAGGCGTATTATGTAAACAATCAAGTGTGTTTTTGAATCAATAGGAAAGAAAGTCAAGAAAAGAACATATTATGACAAGGCTGGATATAAGAACCACGAGCAAAGAAATTAGAGAAAAACTAATGATAAGAGTAGGATATATGTTCCTCCTAAAAATCGTGAGGCTCCTACAACAAGTTCTGAAAAGATGTCCACGGTGGACATAATGGCTAAATTGTCAAAAAGACTGGAGCCTACCAACTCAAGTGTGACTAACATGAAGACCAATTTGTCTTCTATTAGTCAGTTGGTAAAATCATACTACACTGTAATCAAATAGTTGGAACAACAAATGAGCCAACTCTCTGTAGCGCTGAACCAGAGGAAGAGTGGAACATTACCTAGTGATATGATACAGAATCCACAGAATGATGGCTCATGTATGGTGATTACCACTAGAAGTGGTAATATATTACCAGGCCCTTCTGTGGGTAAAAATATAGTTGATAAGGTAGTTGATAATGAACCAAAAGAAGGTGGTCCAGTGGATTCTGAGAAGCTGGATGGTTCTGATGATGCTCTGCAAAAAGGGAAAGAGAAGAAAAAGGAAACAGTGATGAAAACTCCCCCAAGAACACCACCTCTCTTTCCTCAAAGATTAAACAAGACAATTGAGGACACAAAATTTAGTAAATTCATGGGGAGGTTGAAGCAGTTAACAATAAATATGACTTTGTTGGAGGCACTCGAGCAGATTCCTGGGTATGCTAAATTCATGAAGGACCTCGTGATGAAGAAAAGAGCAGTGAGCTACAAACCAGAGGATAATATCATCATTATAGCACTATTTCTATAAGGATCTCAGTGTAGAAGATGGACAAACCTGGAGCATTTACTATCCCATGTACAATCGAGTCTCTAAATTTTGCTAAAGCCCTTTATGATCTAGGGGCAAGCATAAATCTGATACCTCTAGTCATGTATAAAAATCTAAGTGTGGGGGATCCTACCTCGATAAATATGCGGTTGGTGATAGAGGATAGGTCTATAAAATGTCCTGTAGGAATATTACATGATGTATTGGTAAAGGTGGCTAACTTTATTCTTCCAACAGATTTTGTAATCCTAGACTGTAAGGTGGACTTTAAAGTACCCATCATTTAGGGTAGACCATTCCTTGTGATTGGGAGAGTGGTAGTGGACATGGAGCTGAATGAACTGTAGTTTAGGTTCAATGACAAAAAAGCAAGTTTCAAAATGCACTCATCTAGGACACAACAAAAGGAGATAAATGTCTTCTTGATCATGGATGTGTTTTATGAAGATGGGAAAGAGGTAGCAGTATGGTGTCTTGACGAATTCTGAGTAGTCAAGATAACCTAGTCGAGTTGTGACATCAAATCAGGTGCTATTGGGAGGTAACCCAAAATTTTAATGTTTAAACATAGTTTTTTTTTAATTTATTTAGAAAGGAAACATAATGAACTGAATAGGTATGCAGGGGTATAGGTAAAAATTGATGAACTCAGCCAAGTGATCCTAACGACATGTGTGAAGAGCTATCACAATTGTGATAAGCCATCATATATGTCGTCAGAAAATCCAAAATAAAGCTACACTCTGCCTAAGTTTGACAACGTTCACGATGACTTATCAGACATCTGATAAGCCATCAGGCATTTTGGGCCCAATCACTAAAAATTTAACCTGGCCTATAGTCGAACCTTTCCACCTTCCCGCGTATTCGTTTTCTCTCCTTTAAGTTTTATTTCTTTTTATAGTTAGTTTGTTACCTTTATTTTTCAAAAATACTTCCAAGTAAAATAAGAAAAATATCTTTTCTTGTGAGAGTGGGTTTGAATTCAAAAAAATCAAGGACCCTCTTTCATCTGCAAACTCTTCTTCACTTGAGTAACTAAGTGAAAGTGATCCTCAGGTCTTATAAAGAAACCCAAAGAAAATATCCCCAAATCTACAAAGAAAGTAACAAAGGGGAGTGCACCTCAGAGACTCTTCGATTAGGGCTTCGATGATGAAGAGGAAGAGCCACTGCTTAGGAAGCAAAAGAAAAAGAAAATCCTAAAAAAACCTTTACCACCTCCACCATTTGAGGTGGAGGAGATGGAGAAAGTTATACTGAAGCGACAACACAACCTGACAGTACAGATTCTGAGTAGCTTGAGTCTGAGCATTCTAAGTCTGGGGAGCCTGAGTCTGAGCATTCTAAATTTGGGGAGCCTGAGTTAGAGCATGCTGATTTTAAGTAACCTGAATTTGAGTCCCCTTCTATTGAGCAACATGATGATGAAGAATCTTCGATTCAGGGAACTATGGTTAAATGTAAGAACCCGGGGTTCGAGATAGTGCTAGGTGGAAAATTCCTAAGACACAGAAAATCTTGCATGATGGGCTTCTCAGAACTAAAAGAAGAACCATTTAAAGGCCCATCTTTGAATAAAAGAGAATCATCACTACCGAATTGAGCTAATACCCTAATGTAGAGTAAAAATTCTAAGACTATAACCCAGGATGTACTGCGAATAGAGGAAGCTCATTTGGCCCTACAGTAGTTTGGTAGTTCTATGCAAACTATCAGGCTCAATTGGATAACATGTGTAAAGAAGGAGAGAAATCAACAGATTAACCTTTGTTGGATAAAGTTCCAGTACGGGGTGTGATGGTGGATCTCTTAGAAACAATAATCAATAGATTTCTTCATGGCCCAAAATTCACTCGTCAGGCCACTTCACCTACATTCTATGCTCGACTAAACCATCGTGCAAATCAATGATCTTGGTTAGCCATACTCATAGCTGAATGAAACCTGAATGGCTGACCAACCCAAATGAAAGGATTTTTAAGACCTCCCTGACTCGAGAGGCAAGGTTCTAGAGGGGTGTAGTGCGCTTCTATTTGATGCTTACTGAGGGAGATAATATCATTGGAGATGATAGAGAAATATTGGGCGCAAGTATTATGGCAAAACTTAGTTTGAACTTTGGAGAGATCATTGCTGACGAGATGAAAATTTAGGTCTCAACCCGACATGGCATATCTATTCCATTGTCTATTTATGAGGTTGTGTTAGAAATCTAATGTACCTGAAGTTATAGGAATAGACAATGAATTTCTTACCAAGAAGACCCATAACCTCATCCGCTATAATGAAAATCAGCTGAGGTTGACACTTGATAGAGGAGCAAGGGTTGAAACAGATCCGCCAGTTATAGGTACTAGCTTAGCACCTAATGTAGCGGCACAGGGTTCTAAAATGGCAGCACTGATATCCTTAGCAATAGCTAATTTAGTGCCTATAAATGAAACAAATCCTTCAGCTGTTATGTGTACCACAAAATTTTCCTTTAACCCGATGAATTTAAGAAGAGTGGCAAAACAAGCCAAGTGGTACAAGGCTTAGCTACAACTTTTTGCCAAGTAACTTTCCTCTGAGGTATACAAGAGGATTAAGGTAGTACTGGAGCCCTTTCGAGCCTTTCCCAGTCAGATTGATGAGTTAGAAAACCATTTCAATACACGGTTAAGAGAAATGTCGAGCTCAGACCTTGCACAATTTAGAGCTGTCTTGAACAAGGTAAAGGTGGATATTGGGGTCTTACATCAGCACCAACTTATGGTGTTGGAAGATCTGGATATTGATGATTCAGAGGATAAAATCCCATTGCTTGATATCACAGGGGAACCAATGAAGAAAAAGAAGAAGGGTGAGAAGAAAGGTAAGGGTAAGAAAGAAAGGCCTGATAGTGATGAAGAAAGGAAAGTAGAGAAGAGGGCGATAAAGAAGGCTAAAAAAGAGAAGACGAGAAAGGCGATGATCAAGTCACTAGCTAACAATGAAACATAGGAAGAGGACCTACGAGCGAGAGTCGTAGGTGGCTCAACTAGTAGGCCTCCAACAGTAGCTAGACAAGATGTGTCAGAACAGAGGGAGACTCCCATTGGAGATAAGGCAGTTGAGGATGCAACAGTAGGGTTGGGGACCCATGATCCCCGTCCGTGATCTACTGCAGGTGTACCCTAACCATTAGTTCAACTTTTCTTTTATCTTAAGTTGAGGGTGTAAGGTGAGTTATTGTTGTAACACTTTGTAGTTGACAGGAGAAACACAAGTACCTCAAGCAGTAAACATTGTTTTGTTATTTTGTGAAAACTTCTCAAAGGTTCTAATTCTTTAACTGTGTGATTTATATCTAATTGTGACTGTTGTGCATCTTTTATGGTATTAGTTCTAAAGACTTGATAACCATTGCTAAACAATTACATGAACTAGATAAGTAGTAACTGGTGATATACTTGAGTGCCATATGCATGTGAGATTGTACTTAGTTTCCTTTGTATGTTGAATCTCGAACTTTCCTCGTTAGTCTTACCTAGGTTGAAGGATGGGGGTTAGGAAAGGATCATAGGCTATTTTGATATTAGCCCACTTTAGCCTAAATGACCTTCCATGTATGGATAATATCCTTTGATCCCTATTTTGAGCCTGAATAGCCTATTTGTTTTTATGATACCTATCACCATCCCATTTTTATATCATAATGAACGTGCTTTGGCCCTGGTACTCCTTGAACACTGTGCACCTTGACATAGAAAAATGGCCTAAGTTGAGGGTGACTATCATAGGAGTGTGAGATGTAAAATGAGTATGAAGAAAGATAGAACAAAAGAAAAGAATAAAAAGCTGGGTGCAGTGGAAAAGAATAAGAAAAGTTGTGAAAAAGAAGAAGTTATTGTAGAAAAGACCGCAATAATTCTGAATATGTGTGATCAAGAAAGGAGAAAAATAGAAAAAGGCTAATGAGTGAGACACCAAAAGCTAGTGTAGTGTCAAGGAGGCTTAGTCACTTTAAATATCATTGAGTATCATATCATCCCCTAGCCTACATTACAAGCCAAAGAGAAGACCTATAGTGATCCTAGATGACCTGTCTGAAAGTCTTGGTAATGAAAATAAGGGCAAGCCTATGGTATTCGGTATACATTGATTGGAATTTCATTTTGAGAGTGAGTGTCTTTTGATTGTCCCCATGGTTACATATGTGATATCTGATATAAGTGAAGTGGGACTTCCTTGTAGTGAGGGCACACTAGTTATTTTGCTAGTTCTAACTTGTATAGATAGTGTAGTCTTGGTACATACATGGTTGTTGTTGCTGAACTGATGTCATATATTGATTCATGTGTGTCGCATTATTGTTCTTCAATAGTATATACTATTGTTTTTATATTGATTGACCTTGAAGATGGTAAAGATGTTTTGAGATAATATGGATGGTTGACTGCCGAATGTACTTTGTATCCACTTTGTTATGTTGTAGTTTCTTGAGTACAAGCAATTGTTTTAAGTTGAGGGTTATGATGTGTGAGCGGATGCTAACACATTTGAGGATTTTAACTGAGAATAATTGCAGAGTCTTAAGAAACTTTTGTCGTTTTTGATTGTTTTCTCTTTAATATTATAGTAAAGGTCGAGATGCAAGAGAATCAGTAATAATGGAAGCAAAAAAGTGATTTCTAAGAAAGTAGACAAAAAAGAATAGCTGCCGACTTATCTAATAAGTCGTCAGACTTATGATATGCTATCAGAGTTGCCTCCAGGCTTAGACAGAGAATGGACTTCAGTTGGAAGTTGTGACGACATCTGTGATAGGCTATCAGAAGTGTGATAAGCCATCAGGCTCGTTGTCAGGATTAAGTAGGGAAGGGAGTTTGAAGTGAAGAAATGACAACATTTCTGATAAGCCATCAAGACTCACTGTCAGCTCAAGGTAGAGATTATCAAAGTGAAGATTAGCTAACGATATTCCAGGTAAGCTGTCAGACTCCAGATAAGGAGTTACACAAGTCGTCACCTATCTGAGAAAATACTGTGATCTATGATTTTGTTTCCATAATTAGACTAAAGTATTTAAAGCATATGTTAGGGTTTTCATTGACGTGGTTGGATCTTGGAACTCATGTTTTTGAGCATTGTTCATTCTATTTTTTCCAACTTTAATTCTTTAGAGAGATTATTACAATTGTTTTGGGATTTTCTACTGTGATCAAAGAGGAGAAACACTTGTTGCTATTCACCTTGCTGTAAATTCATATATGAAACTATGAATTCAACTTGTTGTCTTGATTATTAGATTAAGAGTAGCTAAATTCCCTTAACACGAGTTATGGGATCTATGGGTTTGGATTTGTAACGTAACTAAGTGTTCAAGATTCTAACGGTGGTAGAAACTTCTTTTTAATTCCATTATTTTACATGCTGACTATTGGTTGTAAACAATAGTCTTTGCTTACGGGTGATTTTCTAGAGATAAGAAATCAAACCTAGAAAGAAGTGAATTATCAATAGTGACTTGGAAGCATTAGACTTCTATTTAATAATTAATGCTATAACAAGATTAATTAAGTTGATATAACATCCTGTTATGAAAGATAAATTCCCTAAGTTTGAGAGAATTAAGCGATTAAATGTTTAAAAAGGTTGAGAAACATTTAGATATAACTTCGACAAGGATAGTCTATTGTTCCTACCTACCACAAGAATCTTGAATCGTTACTAGCGTCTGTCAAATCCCATTACCCATAGTGAACATAACTCTGGTTTTCCTTATCATATTGACTTCAAACACTGAACTAAGAAGTAATTATTTGTTACACTTTCAAAAACACCTATTCATAGGAAACAAATAACTATTAGTTGATTAACCCACAGATAACTCAAATTCATACCCGATTCCCTGTGGGATTCGACCCCAACCTAGCTGGGTTATATATTGACAACAATCGCTTACATTATCGTAAGAGAGGTGAAGTTTGAGCATTATCAAGTCTATTTTCAAATCATGCAGGCTAAGTGATAAAGGACTCACCTTTGTAACTGTAAACTAAAAGCTGAAATCTCATAGCTAATGACATGTAAAACAATATCTGCATAAAATCGTTAGCCTTTACACTTAGTTTCTAAAAGCTATTTTGTTATTCGATTTTAGGACTTAGTCTTTAGGGAGGTTCTTCTAACCTACATACACTATGTGAGCTATCATAGTGTCCAACGTCTAGTTCCCCTAAGGGGAAAACCTCATATTGGAAAGAGGTTTCATACTCTTTCCAAGGAGTATAACCTAAGCTAAGTGATCATAATCTGTATCTTTATCCATATACAAATGGAATATCATATCAATTTGTACGTACGTTGGCTCATAGTTTTGGGAAATCAAGATTTCATAAACCCACACTTTTTGCACTATGCTAATTATTACACACTTTAATATGTATGCTCAATCTTCAAGAAATCTACGTTAAAACTAGCATGATGGTTTACTATAAAAACCAGTAATGCATCTGTTAAATTTAAACTATAAGGTAGATTCATATCTAAACTGAGGATCAAAAGATCAAATCTAGTTCAAAATCTGAGTATAAACTAATCATAGGATGCCTGAAAGCATAATCTTCTTGAAATATCAATAGTCAAACTAGGTTTTAATAACCCATTCTTTAAATTTATGTCAAATCAAAATAATACTTCATGCTCAATAATATTCTTGAAATACTTCAATAATTTCAGTCAAGATAATGAAATCAAAATAACAATATGAATCTTATGGATCAAAACATGAGCATGCAAAATCTTGATACACTAAAGGCTTTGAATCTCATGCTTTCTTTCATATAACTTGCAACATAATATCATCCTTAAATCTCAATTGAAAATTTTTAAATCAAGCATAAATAGAGGAGAACAAGAATGCACTTTAACACTTAAATCACTTTACAAATCCATAAACTCAAAACAAGATAAGTTAGGTATGAACCCTAACTGCAATATACGTAAATTCAACTTCAAAACTAGTTTTGGGAACAAGGATGAAAGAGTATCCTTGTTCATAACCCCACATACCTTATTTGATAAATTGAATATGAAAGTTTGAACTTTGAAGCTCTAATGGTGTTCTTGAAAATTATTCTTGAAGTTCTTGTACCCAGAAGCTTAGATTATTAACTTTCTTGGAGAAAATTGGGTAGAGTTGTTAGTGTTCTTGAAGGGGATAGGATTTTATTGGAGAGAAAGAAATGAATTATGATGAATCTAATGCTTTTGGGGATGAAATTAAGTGTCATGGATGGATTTGGGTAAGGGAAAGTGACCAAAGTGCTCCTAGACCCTTTAGGAATTGAAATAGCATCTGAAACAGTTCCAAAACTCAATTTCCATTATTTCACATTGCTAATCACATCGATGACCGATGCGTCATGTCGCGTTATAATCGCGTTGGCTTACTGCCTTACGTGGAAAATGCCATAACTTTTTCCTCGGGTAGCAAATTAAGGTTAAATTGGTATCATTGGAAAGCTAATTCAATTATCTACAATTTGGTAGGTATGGAGCTGAAAAATTAGACTTATATAAAAATTTATACATGTTCAAAGTAGACCCTTGTAGAATCAAATACCAAACTTTGAACGAATCAAAGGCTCTAAGCTCAACTTTGTTCTAAATGATTCTTATGAACATTTTTCACATCAAAAGCACATAAAAAATGAGAATAAAGATCCTGAAACTTATATTCACATGGGAATCATTTTGATTTTTTACTATACACATAGGAATAAAGGTTCAAAGACTAGCTCAAATATGGAGGGTATTAAGGTTAACACGGAGAACTTTTTGAGAGAGTGAGGGCTTGCACTTAATGTTCCTTCTTGCATGATCACTAACTAGGTGTGTGAAATTTTTCTTTCTCGTAAGGAGGCATGTGAGCTAGTTTAGGTGGGTGATTTTGTCATCTCCCAAACAATAAGTAAAATGAGGGTATAGTATGCAAGTCATTTTTGGAGTGTTAGTAGTTGTTACATGGTTGCTCACCAAAGTCTAATGCATCATTCGCTATTACACTTTATAATGAGGGTAGTTTTTAGAAACTTATTTTTCAATTTGTGAAATTCTTTTAGTGGTGGTAGTCAAGTTAAGTCATCATGATCATTGATTAATAGAATGAGGGCACACATTGTCTCATAATACAAGGGTAGTGTTGCTCGAGGACAAGCAAAGTCTTAAGTTGGGGTATTGAAGAGTGGTGTTATTATCACTCATTCTTACTTATTATTTGTGCACACTACCTTGATTTGAATGCATAAATGAGAAAACTTAGGGTTAGAAGCACTAATATCCACTTGATGCAGGTAAAAAAGCTAAGGAGGTCAAAAGATATGGACTGGAACTAAAAATAATAAAGAGGAAGCATAGAAAAGTTGACTTAAAGACTTTGATTACATCAGCTCTGGTTACCACGACCGTGGTCCTCTAGCTACGACCGCGGTCAGTCAAGATGGTCAAAGAAATACGGTCGCAAATCTAACTGCAATCGCATAGGCACGGTTGCAGTCCAATACACGTAATCGCGGATCAGCGGGAATTAGAACAAAGGAAAAATTGTAAAATATCATGAAAAATCCCAAATCATATATAAGCAAAAACTCTTTCTTCTTTGGGTATTTCTTGTCTCACAATATAGTTTTGAATACTCAGCTTGAAACCCTAATTGAGAAAGTGTGTAATATACTTTGGAGACTCAAACTTTTTAGTTTCTTATTAAAGAATGAATGTTTTTGTCGACCCACATGGAATATCTCTCTTTATTTTCTTCATGAGTTGCTAAGTAATTTAGTTTTGAGATTTTGATGAATTAGAGTGTAATTGTGTATGGGTATTATTGTGTTTGCATGGATTTTAGTTGTTAAGTATGGATTTCACCATTACTTGAGCTTATGAATTGGGATTTCATGGGTGAAAATTCCAAATTTCAAAATGGGTTTGATGGGTGAAAGGTCCAATCTCTAGGAACCCTTTGTCATCCTCGAAAGAGGGACTTATATAAATATTAGGTAATCTAAACATACTCGTAAAAAGGTTAATAGGGGACAACGCAATTGTGAACAACTAAGTCTATGGTTTACTACCCTTTGCAATCTTAGAAATAACTATTTAGGAAGTTTAAATCATGTCAAGAGAATCATCATACAAATAGGGACTCTTAGTTGAGGTTTTGGGGGGTTACACAAACTCCACAGTTATTAGGTTCTCGAAAGAGCCAATAGATGAAATCATTGCGGTTTTATCGAAAGATTAACCTCAATAACAATTGACCTAGCCTATCCATTACTTAACACTTAAATCCCTTAATAAACCAACATTATCCCACATACATTTCCTCTAAGGAGACATAATCACAATATTCCTCAACCTCTTGAATTGAGACCAAAGATAGCATTCACTCTGTACTAGTTAAAGTTTTTGTGAAGAATTTTTGAAAAAATCCTCCTATTTACTTATACATCTTGTTTCTATTAGCATTTTGGTTAACCTTATAGTAACTTTAGAACCCATAGATTTGAAGTCTTTATCATTCACTACTTGAGATTTAACCCCAATTTACATTGGCTTACTTGATAACGAACGCCTTATCCCTCAAATATGAGAGTGAGTTGAGCATTATCACATGTTATGTTCAAGCAACCTGAAACTGAACTCTATACTAAACACTGAACTAAGATTGTAGGAGGTATCATCTAACCGACATGCCCTAATATGAGCTTATTATGGTACAACCTTTGACCCCAGTTGGAAGGGTGTCGATACCATGCCGCGAATACTAACAAAAACTGCGTGGATTTAATAAAGTAAAGTCCCAAAGGTCTAAAGAGTCACCCTCTACTGGCAGGCGCCCTGGTGATGTATGTTTCAACCCTATACTGGTAGGCTAACGTCTCAAACCTACACTTGCTATGTAGTTCTGGAATATAGGGATTGCTACTAAGAGTCACAACCTCAAATGGCAGGTGATCACCCATCCCTGGGTTTCCTCAGGGCTAAATCCTACTCCCAACTAAACTGTCTCAGATTACTAAGTTGATCTAAGTCTGACTGATATAATAATTGACTAACTGATCATGCTAATACGTATCTGAAACCATTCTGAAAATACTAAGACTAAGTAAACAACTATGTTTTAGGTATTCATAATCCCCATGACCTGATAACAATAATAATAGGACCATATGAAAGATTTGAAAACCATAGAAGGGAATTATTGTTCAATATTCAACACTTAGGCATTTCATCAAACACAAGAGGGTCACGAGTTAAAGTATGGGAATAGTTAAATCATGTGACAATAACATAATTGCAATATGAAAAACTTGGGTTAAGGATTTAACATGCAAATAATCATCATTCAAACGTGTCAAGAGTGAATTGCAAAGAAAACACATGGTAATCATGATTCGAAATAAAAATTCTTATGAATTTCATGGATATAAATCATAATAACATGTATAAATCATAATTTAAAACTTAAACGTTGGTTCTTGGGCTCCCTGGGTGAAAATGGCCCATGGATTGTCATGAAACATACCTTAAAATTTGTATCTTGAAAGAGAAACAACTTTCTTGAGAGTTCTTGGATTAATTCTTGGTATTGAACTTGAATTTGATGAACCCTAGTTGGTTTTGGGGAGAAGAAAATCACCCCTTTTTGCCTTGTGATGGCTGATTTTTGAGTTATGATAGACTAGAGTAGTATTTACGCTTGTTAACCACTGTTTGAAGGCTGAAACAATGTTGTTTTGGGATTAAAAGAGCGGGAAAAGACCAAAAAACCCTTTTAAAACATCTTTTCAGCGCTGAACTATCCCAGATGACAGACCGTCACAATGGTGACTAACAATCACTCTAACCTTTATTGTATGACTAGAAGTCGACCTTTCTACCTAAGTTTCAACCTGGCACGATGGTCCATCACTGATGCGATGGTCTATGTAATACCCCGTACCTCTACCTAGCATGAAATCATCCCAAGAATGTTAGAAATTTAATTTGAAAGAGGAATCCACTTTTGTACATGTGGAATTTTAAAGATTTTAACTTTTTGTTGAGTGGGAAATTAAATAAGATTTCTAATGATAATTTCATCCAAATCCAGTATCGGAGTAAAAACTTGTGGACGTTTTATCCAGAGCTGTCAGAACCTCCCATGTAGGGGTGGGCATAAAATACCAAAAACCGAATTACCGAAAGGAACCGAAAAATTTGGTAATTAGTATTTAGTAATTTGGTATTTGGGTGAAAAATTTTAAAATTATGGTATTTCGGTTCGGGATTTGTAAAAATATTACAACCATTTGGTATTTGGTATTTCCTGAATATCTAGTTATAGTTAAGTGACCCATAGGCCACATACCTTGTCCACACTCCAAAGGCCACATACTTGTGTAAATATTGCTTAAGCAAACTTTGAACTGTTAAATGTAGTCATAAAGTAGACTCTTAACATTACACAACAGACTTCCTTGCAACCAATATATGACAAATTTTGACAAAAATATCATGCTAAGACTGAAAATCATGACGTGTAAGGGAACAACAGAAAAGAAGTCTTCATGACATGATACATAACACCATTGCTGGCTGCCCTTGCCCAACTCTAGTGTTCCTAACATAGGTCGGAATATGGCTTTAACCAAGGTGACTTGGTCAAGCCTTGTTAATCCATATATTCACATGTCAATAGCATATGGATGCAAAACTCAGCACTTGGCATACAAAATAACATATATTGCTCTCCATCATATTTATAAGAAGTGATATTATGACTTTATAGTTCGTTATATTCAGTTCGTGTTACATCCACTTTGATGTTAATGTTATTTGTGCTACATCCAGTTCTCCCCTTCTTAGAGCTGGATCAAACTGCAATAACATAGGTTTTAAGGTGTTTCATTAATTGAGATACATGTATCAACGTGTAACAAGACAAACCAAAATTGATTTTTTCTGGTGTGAAACTGTGTATTCAAAGGCGTAAAACTATCCAAAAAAATTGATTTTTTCTCAAAACTTTGGTTGGAGATCACCATTATTATAACAAAATAGGATCACTACAAGCATGTCCAACTTTAATATAGTAATACCAAATTCTGTACCTCACCAAAATTTAATTTATGGATTATCGAATTACCGAACTGAAGCTTAATGGTATGGTATTTGGTATCTACTTTCAATTACAAATTATCAAATTAATGAACCCAAATTATGAAAATACTGAACCAAATACAGAAGGCCCACCCCCACGCCCAGGTGCAATGGGCAGGTTGATGGACCGTCGAACTAGCGATGGACCATTGCCTAGACCGTCTGTAACAACCTGATTTGCTAGACTAGAATGCTACACGGTGCTCATAACCCTGAGGGACCACAAGCTAAATCATGTATGATATCTGTACCTGTATACTACAAATCATGAGGTAATAATGCGGAATACATGGAACTGTTAGGCCATAAGGTTCAACTGAGTACAATCATGTGGGCGAAAATACCCAAAACAACTAAATCTTAACATAAATCCGAAAGCCTCTAAACTTTATGAATAAGGAGTTGAAGGAACATGTCTCCAACTAACTCTATAAAACTGAACTGAAGAAATAAATAAATGTATCAAATAATATTATCCTCGAGTCAATGAGGACTCACTCTATCTCTGTGACTGGAATGCTACCGCTACTGTTGGGCTGGAGCTCGTGTCTCAGAACCTATGGTGTAACATGAAAAGAAAGCACCATAGCGCAGGTGCGTTAGTACAACTGGAGTACTGAGTATATGAGGAAGGTAGGCTGAACATGAAGGGTTTTATGCATGAACAACACTGACTGACTAATATCAACGTGGGAGTGCAAACACACATATATAGAAACTGGGATCGTGAATACATGATAGCATGACCTGTAAGCTAATACATAGTTTACTGATAACTATCATGACTGATACTAAAACTAATAACATGGACGACTGTATCAGACAGCCCTGTATATACTAAAATCTGAAGAACGCCCTGAGTTCTTTTATTGAGACTGATACTGAAATTGTGGGAAGTAGTGTTTAACCGACATGCCCTATGTATGCGGTTATAGCTAAGTTGGGGTCCAATCTATACCCCGACTGGAGAGGTGTCAATATCGTGCCACAGGTAAGGACAGCCTGTAAGTGACCCTTGCTGGCGGGTACTCTATGAGAACGATGGAAACCCTAAATAGACGAGTTAAGCCACGTCATCAACCCTAATCTGATGGGTTAAGATGTCTAAACCTACGCTGGCTACGTAGTTCTAGAACACAAGGATTGCTACTAAGAATCACACCCTGAATTGGCGGGTGAGTTCCCATCCTTGGGTTCACTCGGTGCTAACCTCTACTCCCATCTGGAGGGTCTGGACATGAATAACTGGCTGTGCATAACTTAATCTTACTGAATTTTGTTGACTGGCGTAATGTTACTGATATCTGACAACTGACTAAGATCATGAGGTTTTCCTGAGTCACATGACTGACTGAAGTCTATGAAATCATTGCTTGAGTTTGGATATCATGAAAAATGACATGGATCTAGGCACACAACAATATTTTTCGGGAACAAGTACCCCCAGGACTTGATGGAAGAAAACTGACACACATGACTGACTTGATCATAAGAGTAGAGTCCATAATTTATAATATCAAAAGTAGGAATCTTATACTATGCATGGTTGTCAACAATGTAGTGCATGGAAAGAATTTCATATCAGATGGAAGTACTTGCACATTCTTAATATCATGTTCATTTGATAATCATATTGGCAACACATACTAATAGAATGGAAGTTCATATGGATTGCATGGTTCATAAGTAGGATTTGCAAGTAAACATAGCATAATCTCATAAGAATAGTTCATGAGTATTACAACAACATTTACAAGGCACATTAACAACATAGAAGTCATTAGAACATAAGGGCATGTCATGAATCCTTCACTTAGTCTCAATTAAGCTATATTGCATGATTTCTAGTTCCTTAGACATTTTATCAAACACCTTACATGCAGATCTTAAGCATAGGTGAAATCATCAAATTATACATCATGAACAACCAAATTTACATGTTTCCAACTCATATGATATCATTAATTCATAAAAACATATAAAGATTCCATCTTGGGAATCACCCAATATCAACAACATAATCATCAACACCCAACAATATAGAAATCATACTTTATAATGAAAAAGAGGAAAACAAACAAGCATCCACATGGGTATGATTATATCACCACAATCAACCAAGCTTTTGTATTTTAAAAATTGATTCTTGAACTCCACGGATGAAAGGAATCCGTGGATGAACACTATGCATACCTTAGAAGGAAGATTCTTGATGATTGACAGAGGAATTTCCTTGAAATTGGATCTTCAAGCTTAATTATGCAACCCTAGTTGTTTTTATCCTTTAGTTCTCTTGGATGATGAGCTTTGAGATGAAAATAGGGTTGCAATATGTTTAGAAGCTATATATTTTGTAGGGTTAAGTTTAGGGACGTGTAAGGAGTATTTAAAGACTTAATTACCTTTAAAATAACTCAAGACGGAGTGTTTTTGGCACCTAGAATTGACTTAGGTGGCGCCCAAGTGATCGCCTATGCTTGGGTTGGGTGGCGCCAAACCAATCGCCTATGCTTATGTTAGGCGGCGCCTAACCAATCGCCTATGCTTACTGTCTCTCACGAAAATGGGTATAACTTTTCGCTCGGGTATTGGATTAAGGCGAAATTGGTATCGTTGGAAAGATATTTCAATTTTAGACAATTTGGTAGGTATAATTCAGCCAAAATACCATATTAAAATCTATTTATAGTCATTGAAAGATGACCTTTACAAAATCGAATACTCAAACTTGATGGATTCAAAAACTCTTAGCTTGTGCTACCTTAAGTGACTCATATGAACATGCATAATGCATCATAAGCTATCCTATCACTAGGATATTCATTATAAGTCATGTACTCAAATATGAATCTCAGGATAGGAGATTTCATACGTAGGAATACTTATTCACTTCCTAGCATAGAAACATGTGGAGTATTACAATATCTCCCCATTGGGAACATTCGTCCTCGAATGAGAATTTACTGAGAAGGGATACAAGACTATAGAACCTGAATTGATCATGAAGAACTAAAACTTGATCACATGACTAACATGCTAAATATACTGAACTCGTGCATATCTGATGCATGGACAACTGACACATGAATGCATGGATGAGTATAAAATGCTTAATAGGTACCAATATTATACTGGAATTATGAACGTGAAACTAAATAAGATTAAGGAAAACTATTACCTTGAGCTTGATCTTAATTGGCAGGGAAGAGGTGAGGATACTTGGTACGCATATCTACTTCTACTTCCCGAGTAGCTCCCTCATGAGACTGATTTCACCAAAGAACCTTGATTAGAGGGACTTCTTTGTACCTCAATCTACGAGTTTAATAATTTAAGCTTTCAACCGGAATCTCTTTATAAAAGAGGTTGTTTTGAATGTCGATGCTCTAAATAGAGACAACACTGCTGAGTCACCTATGCACTTCTTTAGTGAAGAGACATGGAAGACTGGATGGACTGAGGCTAGATCTGAAGGCAACTCAAGCTCATAAGCTACCTTGCCGAAGCGACAAAGAATTTTGAAGGGACCGAGATACCAGGACTGAGTTTCCCTTTTTTGTCGAACCTCTTCACTCCCTTCATAGGAGAGATCTTAAGATAGACATAGTCATTGACCTCGAACTTGAGATCCTTTCTACAAATATCTGCATAGGACTTCTGTCAGCTCTGAGCAGATCGGAGTCTCACTCTGATCAACTGAACTTTCTCTAAGGCATCAAATACTAAGTCAGGACCTGTGACTGAGGCCTCACTAACTTCGAACCAACCAATCGGAGATCTACACCTCCTACAATAGAGAGCTTCGAATGGAGCCATCTGAATACTTGAATGATAGCTATTGTTGTATGAGAACTCAATCAAAGAAAAGTGGTCGTCCCAACTTCCTTTGAAGTCAATTGCATACGCCCTTAGCATATATTCAAAATTTTGAATGGTCCTCTCTACTTGACCATCTGTCTGAGGATGAAATCCTGTGCTGAGATGGACTTAGGTACCGAGACCCTTTTGTTATTCTTTCCAAAAGTAAGAATTGAATTGGGTACCTCTGTCTGAGATGATAGATAGTGGAACACTGTGTAATCTGACCAACTCCCTGATATAGAATTTGGCATAAATCTCGACAGAATAAAAAGTACAAATAGGAAGGAAATGAGCTGACTTGGTCATTCTATCTATAATGACCCAGACTGAATCATGCTGATGACAAGTTCTAGGCAAACCCATCATGAAGTCCATGTTTACTTCTTCCCACTTCCAAGTAGGAATGGCGAACTCTTGCATGGAACCACTACGTTTCTGATGCTCTATCTTAACCTGCTGACATGTAGATCACTTAGCCACAAACACTGCAACATCTCTCTTTATCCCACTCCACCAATACATCTTCCGCATGTTGTGGTACATCTTAGTGGCCCCTGGATAAATAGAGTATCACACACCATGCGCTTCTGCAATTATTCGCTGCCTCAATTCATTTACACATGGAATACATAGACGACCCTGACAACGAAGAACACCATCTCCCCCTTGGGAGAAAACCTTGACTTTCTGATTATGAACTGACTCTTTGAGTTTTACAAGGCTAGGATCCGTGTCTTGTTTCTCTTTCACCTCGAAAACTAGAGATGACTCTGAACTACTATGAATATATACACCACCTTCTGAAGAATTGACTAAGCGAACGCCTAGTCTAGCAAACTGATGGATCTCCGGAGCCATTTTTTTTTACTATCCTTAACATGAGAAACACTACCCATAGAGACTCAACTGAGAGCGTCGGCCACAACATTAGCCTTGCCCGGATGATAAAGAACACTCATGTCGTAATCTTTCAATTGCTCTAACTACCTTCTCTGGCGAAGATTCAGATCTTTCTGGGAAAAGACTTACTGGAGGCTTTTATTGTCTGTGAAGACATCTGCATGAAC
The DNA here is from genome assembly GCF_002878395.1 of Capsicum annuum. NCBI lineage: Eukaryota > Viridiplantae > Streptophyta > Magnoliopsida > Solanales > Solanaceae > Capsicum > Capsicum annuum. The sequence goes on from NC_061114.1 coordinate 199,452,355, forward strand.
TCCATAGAGATAATGCCTCAAAATCTTCAAGGAAAAAACTACCACTGCTCACTCAAGATCATGAGTAGGATAATTCTTCTCATGTGGCTTTAACTATCTGGAGACGTAGGTTATGACCTTACCATGATACATGAGGAAACAACCTGAACCCACTCTGGATGCATCACAATAGAGTATAAAACCGTTTGAACCATCTGGAATAGCTAGAACTGGAGCGGAGGTGAGTAGAGCCTTCAACTCTTGAAAGCTCTTCTCGCATGAATCTGACCACTGAAACTTAATCCTCTTCTGAGTCAATCTGGATATGGGAGATGCAATTGAATAAAATCCTTCAACAAACCGTCTGTAATATCTAGCCAAACCCAAGAAACTCCTAATATCTAATGGAGAGACGTGTATGGGCCAGTTTCTTACTGCCTCGAGTATCTTAGGATCCACTCTAGTTCCATCACCGAAAATAATATGGCCAAGGAATGCTACTAATCTTAGCCAAAATTCACACTTGCTGAACTTAGCAAATAATTGGTGATCCCTGAGAACCTGAAGAACAATCCTGAGATGATATGCATGATCATGCTCTATGCGAGAATAGACCAGAATATCATCTATAAGGACTATGACAAAAATGTCCAAGTACTACTTAAACACACGATTCATCAAATCTATAAAATCTGCAGGGGCATTGGTAAGACCAAATGACATGACTAAACATTCAAAGTGACCATACCGAGTACGGAAAGCTATCTTCAGAATGTCACATTCTCTAACTCTGAGCTGATGATAGCCTGATCTGAGGTCTATCTTGGAGAAGTAACTGGCACCCTGAAGTTGGTCGAATAGATCATCAAACCTGGGAAGAGGATATCTGTTCTTGACCGTGACCTTGTTGAGTTGACGATAATCAATACACATCCTAAGAGAACTGTCTTTCTTACGCATGAATAATACTGGCGCACCTTATATGGAAACGCTGGGTCTGATGAATCCCTTATCTAAGAGATTCTTTAACTGATCTTTCATTTTCTTGAGTTCTGTTGGTGCCATTCTGTATGGCAGAATAGAAATAGGTTGAGTATCCGAAAGAAGGTCTATGCTGAAGTCTATTTCCCTTTTGGGAGTAATTCTTGGGAGATCTTCGGGAAAGATATCTGAGTATTCATTAACAACAGGAACTGTTTTGAGGCTGGGAGATTTAGAACTAGAATCTTTAACATGCACGAGATAATACACACACCCCTTAGAAATCATTTTCCTAGCCCGAAGGTAGGAAACAAGTTGACCCCTGAACACTGAAATACTACCCTTCCAATCTAGAACGGGCTCATTCAGGAACTAAAACTGAACTATCATGTTTCTACAGTCCATTATAGCATAGCAGGAATAAAGCCAATCCATACTGAGAATGACATCAAAATCAATTATCTCTAACTCCACTAAATCTACTGATATCGGGCAGTTTTCGTTTACCTGTCGAGCTATGATAGTTTTACCCTCTGGGGTAGAGACTGAGAAGGGCTCTGCTAGGACTTCAGGACTGATTCCAAAATTGCTTGCTATGTATGGAGTAACAAAAGACAAAGATGCACCTAGTTCTAGCAAAGCATAAACCTGAACATGGAAAATATGTAACGTACCAGTAACGATACCAGGAGAATTTTCCTGATCCTGCCAGGAGTGAAGAGCATAGAGTCTGTTTGGGCGTTTCCCACTGGTAGCACTGGAGATGGCACCTTGCTGGTTTGGGTGGCTGGACTGAGCTGTAGAATAATTTTACTAACCCTGAAGACTTGACTGCAGACACTCCCTAATCTTGTGGCCTGGCTTGCCAAAACCAAAATAGACATCACTACAGGCTTTGCAAATGCCCTTGTAGTTCTTACGAAGATTCTGACAAAGGGGATTCGTTTGGGACTGCTAACACTGTCATGAGATTTAGAGCCTAGCTCTTTATTTCTATTGCCGTCTCTAAACTTCGGCACTGGAGAGCTAGCAGAGAAAGGAGCTGGAATGGCTGACTTGGAGAGAAACTGTGAACGATTTCCTCCATCTGACTTGGGGTGAGAAAAGTTGAAATTACCTAACCTTGCTCTCTTGTTCTTCCTTTCCCTAGTCTTAAACTTCTGCTCTTCTACTTGCTGGGCATGGTTCATGAGTCTTGCTAAGGTCATATCACCGATCAGCATCGCAGACCTATACTTATTTACCACACTATCATTGAACCCTGACACGAAATTGGTCATCTTAGCTCTATTGTTTGCAACCACATGAGGAGCATACTTGGCTAGCTGAGTAAATCTAAAAGAATACTCCCTAACCGTCATATTCCCCCGCCTGAGGTTGATGAACTTAAGAACTTTGGCTTTCCTTAGCTCTTGGGGAAAGAATCTGCTTAAGAAGGCTGTGACAAATTCCTCCCACTCGATAGGGCCTGTATTATCTAACCTCTCAGACTTCCATTGTTTGTACCAATCATGAGCAACATGTAAGTAGCTAACTCAACACTCTCAATAGAATTAGCACCCATGATGTCAATGACCTTCTGTACTTGGTCAATGAACTCCTGAGGGTCCTCATCAGACTTAGACCCAGGGAAATATGGAGGTTTCATCCAGGTGAAGTCCCAAACCCTAGATGCTTTGGAGTGGCCACTGGATTGGCTAGAATGACTAGTGGATGTTTATTCAGTGCCGCCATGGACTGAGCAAGTGTGGTAAATACGGCTCTAAACTCTGCATGGGAAACATGTTCGCCCAAAGGATCTTAGGGCTGAGGAGCTGGCTGGTTTCTTCTCTTTGGGGCCATGGTCTGGAATAAGACAAGAATGGATTAGACTGAGAATTTAACTTGTGATTGTACTCACTAGTATGACATGAATAATGAAAAAAGGGGACTGTTCCTAAAACATCTTATAGCCTCCTGAATATAAATGTGGTGCACAACACACCCATGAATAAGACTCTACTAGATGTGGCTTTCAGACTTCATAGGACTCTATTGAACCTTAGGCTCTGATACCAAGTTTATAACACCCCAATTTGCTAAACCAGAATACTACACGGTGCTCATGACCCCGAGGGACCACAAGCTAACCCATGTCTGATATCTGTACCTGTATATTGCAAATCATAAGGTAAGAATATAGAATACATGAAACTGTAAAGCCATAAGGTTTAACTTAATACAATTATATGGGTGAAAATACCTAAAACAACTAAATCTGAATGTAAATCCAAAATTCTCTAAACTTTTGGAATAAGGAGTTGAAGGAACATATCTCCAACTAACTCCATAAAACTGAATTGAAGAAATAAATAAATTTATCAAATCATAAAGTTGTCAAATCAATAAGGACTCACCGTGTCTCTGTGACTAGAATGCTACCGCCACTGCTGGGCTGGAGCTCGTGTCTTGGAACCTATGGTGTAAGATGAAAAGAAAGCACCATAGCGCAAATGCATCAGTAAAACTGGAGTACTGAGTATATGAGGAAGGTAGGCTGAACATATAGGGTTTCAAGCATGAACAACACTGAATGACTAATATGAACGTGGGAGTGCAAACACACGTATATAGAACTAGGATTATGAATACATGATAGCATGACCTATAAGCTAATACATGGTTTATTGATAACTGTCATGACTGATACTAAAACTGATATCATGGACAACTGTATCTGATAGTCCTATAGATACTAAAATTTGAAGAACGCCCTGAGTTCTTTTACTGAGACTGATACTGAAACTGTGGGAAGTAGTGTTTAACCGACATACCCCATGTATGCCGTTATGGCTAAGCTGGGGTCCAATCTCTGCCCCGACTGGAGGGGTTTCAATACCTTGCCATGGGTAAGAATAGCCTGTGAGTGACCCTTATCTGGCGGGTACTCAATGAGAATGATGGGAACCCTAAACTGATGGGTTAAGCCACTGAATCAACCCTAATCTGATGGGTTAAGATGTCTCAACCTACGCTGGCTAAGTAGTTCTAGAACATAAGGATTGCTACTAAGAATCACACCCTAAACTAGCGGGTGAGTTCCCATCCTTGGATTCACTCGGTGCTAACCTCTACTCCCATCTGGAGGATCTAGACATGAATAACTGGATGTGAATAACTTAATCTTACTGAATTCCGTTGACTGGCAAAGTGATATCTGACAACTGACTAAGATCATGAGGCTTTCCTAAGTCACATGACAGACTGAAGTCTATGGAATCATAACTTGAATTTAGATATCATGAAACATGACATGAATCTAGGCACACAACTATAGTTTTTGGGAACAAGTACCCCCAGGACTCGATGGAAGGAAACTGACACATATGACTGACTTGATCATAAGAGTAGTGTCCATAATTTATAATATCATAAGTAGGGATCTCAGACTATGCATGGTTATTAACAATGTATTGCATGGAAAGGATTACATATCACATGGAATTACTTGCACAATCTTAATATTATGTTCATTGCATAATCATATGGGCAACACATACTAATAGCATGAAAGTTCATATGGATAGCATGGTTATCATACATCTTGTTCATAAGTAGGATTTGCAACTAAACATAGCATAATCTCATAAGAATAGATCATAAGTATTCCAACAACATTTACAAGGCACATTAAAAACATAGAAGTCATTGGAACATAAGGGCATGTAATCAATCCTTCACTTAGACACAATTTAGCTATATTGCATGATTTCTAGTTCCTTAGGTATTTTATCAAACACCTTACATGCACATCTTAAGCATAGGTGAAATCATCAAATTATACATCATAAACATCCAAATTTACATGTTTCCAACTCATATGATATCATGATTTCACAAAAACATATAAAGATTCCATCTTGGGAATCACCCAATATTAACAACATGATCATCAACACCCAACAATATAAAAATCATACTTTATAATGAAAAATAGGAAACCAAACAAGCATCAACATGGGTATGATCATATCACCACAATCAACCAAGATTTTGTATTTTAAAGATTGATTCTTGAACTCCACAGATGAAAGGAATCCGTGGATGAAAAATACGCATACCTTAGAAGGAAGATTCTTGATGATTGATGGAGGAATTTCCTTGAAATTGGATCTTCCAGCTTAATTTTACAACCCTAGATGTTTTTGTCCTTTACTGCTCTTGGATGATGAGATTTGAAATAAAAATAGGGTTGCAGTATGTTTGGAAGCTATATATTTTGTAGGGTTAAGTTTAGGGATGTGTAAGGAGTATTTAAAGACTTAATTACCTTTAGAATAACTCAAGAAGGAGTTTTTTTGGCATCTGGATTACATAACCAATCTCCTATGCTTGGGTTAGGCGGCGCCTAACGAATAGCCTATGCTTACTATCTCTCATGAAAATGGGCATAACTTTTTGCTCGGGTATTGGATTAAGGCAAAATTAGTATCGTTGGAAAGATAATTTGATTTTCTAAAATTTGGTTGTATAATTTAGCCAAAATACCATATTAACATCGAGTTATACTCGTTCAAAGATGACCTTTGCAAAATGGAACACTCAAACTTGATGGATTCAAAAACTCTTAGCTTGTATTACCTTAAATGACTCATATGAACATGCTTAATGTATCATAAGCTATCCTATCACTAGGATATTCATTGTAAGTTATGTACTCAAATATGAATCATAGGATAAGAGATTTCATACGTAGGAATACTTATTCACTTCTTAGGTTAGAAACATGTGGGGTATTACACCATCGTAGCTAAGGCAGTAAATCAAATTTCTTGCCTTGGAGAGATGGACAGGTTGACGAGCCATCGATCTTGCAATGGATCGTCACCCAAGCCATTTCTACCAAAGCAGTGAGTCCATATTCTGGTCCACGTGCGACGATCAAAATGATGGACTGTCAAGCCAACGATGAACCATCGCACGAACCATCACAGATGCCATTAATTTATTTTGAAGTCATTTTTAAAAGGGCATTTAGGTCTTTTTCCACCCGTTTTAACCCCTAATATTAAAAGATCAAGGATAATAATTTTATTATTCTTAAACAACAACAAATTAGGGTTTTCTCTCTACGACCAATCCTTAGTAAACAAAATCCAAATTTTATTTAAGGAGATTCAAGTTATTCAAGTTGAAGAACTTCTAGAAAATCACTACCCAGGTATGCATTCTGTTCATTCATGGACTCTTTTTATCCATGAAGCCCAAGAATCTCTTTTTACAGTTTAAGTTTATGGATTTTTAAGAATTTCATGTTGGGTTTGCTTTTGTTCATGTTGATAATGATTAATCAAATTCTATTCCATGTTTTGTGATAAATCTTAAGTGAATTTAATTATTATAGGTGTAGCTTCATGTGAACCTATGATTAAACCCTTAAAGGATGAAATTAGAATTGAATCATGATGTTTGCTTGTTGTGTAATGTTGTCTACATGTACTATTCTCACAATGTGGTTGATTAATTGACTATGTGAAGGAGAAGTACCATACTAGTATGATAATATGAAATCCCCATTCATGTACAAGTTC
>NC_061114.1:199461884-199523687 GCF_002878395.1 Capsicum annuum
GAACTTGTACACTATGAATACTCAAACTTATTATATTATGGACTATTGATATGATTATGTATTCAAGAAAGTCATGCTTTGTCAATTTCCATCCATCGAGTCCTGGGGTACTTGTAGCTGAAAATTTAGTTGTATGCCTAGAGCCTATGTCATGTTATCAAGATACTCTTAGTCAAGTAATGTTCAGTAGAAATTAGTCAGTATTAGGACTCAGGAAAACTCAGTAATCTCAGTTAGCTATCAAATCTTAGTAATATGCCATCAGTCAACAGAACTCAGTTAACTTAGTCCGATTTGTTTAGTTAATCATGTTTAGTATCTATTCAGATGGGAGTAGGAATTAGCACTGAGTTAACCTAAGGATGGGAACTCACCTGAGGGTGTGATTCTTAGAAGCAATCCTTGTATTCCTAAACTATGTAGCCAGCATAGGTTGAGACATCATATCATGCTATACGAGGGTAGATGAGGCGGCTTAACCTGTTATGTGAGGGTTCCTACTATTCTCATTAGAGTTACCTATTATATGAGGGTTACTCATAAATTGTCCTTACCAGTGGCGCGTTATTGACACCCTTCCTATTGGGGTTATAGATTGGACCTTAACTCAGCCATAATAGCATATTAGGGGCATCTCAGTTAGTGACTACTCCCCATAATTTTAGTTACAAAATTTATGATTGTCAGATACAGTCATTCAATCCCAGTAATAGAACACTAATAGTTCTAAAGAATTTTAGGACTGTCAAATATAGTCAACTCAGAATAGTACAGAACTCAACTAGTTCCATTAGATTTAGGACTGTCAGATGCAAGCACTCATGTTATCAGTTATATCAGTCATTAGAACTCAGTTATTAGTCATGATAGTTATCAGTAAATTCATGTTATCACGATCTTAATCATAGTTACTATGTATTCGTGTATGTATTCTCACGTTCATATTATTCAGTTACCCAGTATTGTTCATACATATGAACCCTTTTACAGCCAGCCTACCTCACATGCATACCAGTACATTCGAAATACTAACGTATTTGCGCTATGGTGTTTTATATCATAGGTTCAAAAGAATGAGCTCTAGAGCATCAGTAGCATTCCAGTCTCAGCAGTCAAAGTTAGTAGTGAGTCCTCATCATTCGAGGACATGATCATTTCTTTATTATTGCATTGATTAATTTATTAGTTGGAGTTAGTTGGGGACATATCCCATCAACTCCTTATTCAAAAATTTTAGTCAGTTAGATACTTTTCGAACTACAGTATGTTCAGATAGTTTATTTTAGTTTTGTTTTGGGTATTTCATTCCCTACCAAGTTGTTATATTTTATCAAATCTTATGTTAAAAGTTTGAACCTTATGACCTTCCAGTTCATGTTTCCACATTTATACAGTATATCAGGAAATATACAGGTATAGATATTAGTCATGGGTTAGCTTATGATCCTTCGAGGTCATGCGCATCGTGTAGCATTTCGGGTACTAGATTTGGGGCGTTATAAACTTTTTATTAGAGCCTAAGGTTAAATAGTGTCCTAGGAAGTCTTAAAGTTGCATCTAGTAGAGTCTTGTACCTGGATGTATTGTATGCCACATTTATACGCAAGAGGCTATAAGTTGTTTTTGGAACAGTTTCCCCTCTTTTTGTATTTATGTCATTGAAGTGAGCATAATCTAATCTTTCAGTCTAATCTATTTATCTCTTTCATTTACAGAACATGCCTTCTAAAAGAAAAAATGGGAACTAGTGAGCTTCTTAGCACCAAGCACCTTTGTGCAAACATGTTTCTTATGCTGAGCTTAGAGATGTATTCACTACTCTTGCTTAGTCAGTTGCTACTTAGAATGAATGAATAGCTGTCATTCTGGCCAACCCAGTGGCCAATTTAGCTGCAGCCAAGATTTGAAACTTCACCTGAATGAATCCTCCATCTTTTCTTGGGTCTAAGTTAGATGAGGACCCTTAGGAATTCATTGATCAGGTTCAGAAGGTTACAGATATTATGGGGGTTACTCCTAGTGACAGTGCTGAGCTAGCTGCATATCAGTTGCAGGATATTGCTCATACTTGGTTTAGGCAGTGGAAGTCAAAAAGGCCATATGATATAGGGCCTATTAAGTAGGACTAGTTTGTCACGGAATTCTTAGAGTTTCTTTCCCTTAGAGCTGAGAGAAGCTAAGGTGTTAGAATTTATCAAACTCGGGCACGGAAATATTATAGTGAAAAAGTATTCTCTTAAGTTTACTTAATTATCTAGATATGCTCCTCATATGGTTGCTGATAGCAGGGCCAAAATGAGTAAGTTTGTTTTTGGGGTGAATGATAGTGTGGTCAATGAGTGTAGATCTGCGATGTTGAATAGTGACATAACTTTTGCTAGGCTTATGACTCATGCTCAATAGATAGAAGAGCAAATGAATAAGATGAAGGAGAAGCAGAATAAGATTGTAAGGACAGGCAGTTTAAACTTTGCTCAGCCAAAATCAGAAGGAGGAAACCATTTTTAGTTTCATCCTAAATCATCAGTTCCAGCTCCTTTTTTAGCCAGTCCTCCAGTTCCTATGTTTAGGGATAGTAACAAAGATAGAGCGCCAGTATATAAGTCTCAAGACAGTGTTAGTAGTGCCCGCACCTATCCTCTTTGCCAGACTTATGGCTAACACCATTAGGGTATTTGAAAAGGTGGTAGTGGTATTTGTTTTAAATATGGCAAGTCAAGCCACAAAGTTAGAGAATGTCTTCTACCAGGTCATCAGAGTTAGCAGAATCATTCTTCAGCCCAGTCTGGTCACCCAAATTAGTAGGGTGCCACTTCCAGCGATACTAGTGGGCAACGCCCAAATAGAATCTATGCTCTATAGTCCCAACAGGATAAGAAAAATTCTCCTGCTATAGTTACTGGTACATTATAGATCTTTGATGTGTATGTTTATGCTTTGCTAGATCAAGGATCTTCTTTTTCTTTTATTACTCCCTATATAGCAGTTGATTTTGGATTCAGTCCCAAAATTCTAGAAGAGCCCTTTTTAGTTTCTACCCCAGTGGGTAAAACCATCATAGCCTGGTGGGTATACAAGAACTACCCAGTTATGATATTTTAGAAAGTCACTTTATTAGACTTAGTCAAATTTGAGTTGACTAATTTTAATTTCATTCTCGGCATGTATGGGAAACATTCCTACTATGCCACAGTCAACTGCAGAGATAAAATAGTCCAGTTTCAGTTTTCAAATAAACCTATCCTAGAGTGGCGGGGTAGTACTTCAACTTTCAGAGGTCAGCTTATTTCCTACCTTTGGGCACGGAAAATGATATCTAAAGGATGTGTCTATCATATTATTCATGTTAAGGATTCTAGTTCTTAAACTCCTTGTCTTAAATCAGTCCCTATAGTGAATGAGTATTCAGATGTCTTTCCCGAAGATCTTCCAGGAATTCCTCCCAAAAGGTAAATAGACTTTGGAATTGATCTTCTTCTAGATACTCAGCCTATATCTATTTCTCCATGCAGAATAGCCCTAGAAGAACTCAAAGAATTGAAAGAGCAGTTGAAGGATCTCCTAAATAAGGGATTCATCAGGCCTAGTATATCCCCATGGGGTGCACCAGTCTTATTCGCGCATAAGAAAGATGATTCTCTCAGAATGTGCATTGATTATCATTAGCTTAATAAAGTCATAGTCATGAATAAGTGTACTCTTCCCAAAATTGATGACTTATTTGACCAACTTTAGGGTGGTCGCTATTTCTCTACGATAGACCTCAAATTTGGCTATGATCAGCTCAGAGTCAGAGAATGTGACATTCCAAAGATAGCCTTCTATATACGGTATAGTCACTTCGAATTCCTTGTTATTTCCTTTGGTCTTACTTGTGCCCCAACAGCTTTTATGGACTGGATGAACCGTGTGTTCAAGTATTACTTAGACATGTTCGTCATATTCTTCATAGATGATATTCTGGTCTATTCCCACAGTGAGCGTGATCATGCAGACCATCTCAGAATCATACTTCAGGCTCTCCGAGATAATTAGTTATTCGCCAATATTAGTAAGTGCAAGTTTTTGCTAAGGTCAGTAGCATTCCTTGGTCATATTATTTTTGGTGATGGCATTAGGGTTGATTCTCAAAAGTCTGAAGTGGTAAAAAACTGACCCAGACTTGTCTCTTCATTAGATATCAAGAGTTTCTTGGGTTTGGCTAGCTATTACGGACGGTTTGTTGAGGGATTTTCTTCGATTCCATCCCCTATGTCAAGATTGACTAGAAGAAAGTCAAGTTTCAATGATCAGATCCTTTCGAGAAGGGTTTTTAGGAGTTGAACCCTCAACTCACCTCAGCTCCAGTCCTAGCTCTTCAAGATGGTTCAGATGGGTTCGTAGTATATTGTGGTGCATCCAGATTTGGTTTAGGTTGTGACCTCATGCAGCATGGTAAGGTCATAGCCTACGCCTCCAGACAGCTTAAACCCCATGAGAAGAATTATCCTACTCATGTTCTTGAGTTAGGAGCCATAGTATTTGCCTTGAAGATTTGGGGGCATTATCTATATAGAGTGCATGTAGATGTGTTCATAGATTATAGCATCCTTCAATATGTCTTTTCTCAGAAAGATATCAATCTTTGTCAGGGAAGGTGGTTAGATCTCATGAAAGATTATAACATGAGTGTCCTTTATCATCTCGGCAAGGCCAATATTGTGGCGGATGCTCTCTATAAACTGTCTATGGGTAGTGTTTTTCATGTTGAGGATAGTAAGAAGAAGTTAGCTCATGAAGTCCATTATCTTTCCAGAATAGGCATTCTCTTAGTCAATACGGAAGAGGGTGACATTTGGGTTTAAAGTAGTTCAAAATCATCACTAGTTTCTGAGGTAAAAGAAAAACGAGATAGAGACCACAGTCTAGTCAAGTTGAAAGAGTCAGTCAAGGATCCGAGAGTAGAGGTTTTCTACCAAGGGGGAGATAGTGTTCTGCATTATTAGGGTCGTCTCTGTGTTCTAGGTGTAGATGACTTAAGGCAGCGAATTCTTGTAGAAGTGCATGGTTAGCAATACTGTTTTCATCTAGGGGCCACAAAGATGTACCGTGACTTGCAGGAGATCTATTGGTGGAGTGGGATAAAGAGAGATGTTGCTGAGTTTGTGGAAAAGTGCTCTACATGTCAGCTAGTTAAGATAGAGCATCAGAATCCTAGTGGGTCCATGTAGGAGTTCAGTATTCCTACTTGGAAGTGGGAAGAAGTGAACAAGGACTTCGTGAAGAGTTTACCTCATACTCGTCAACATCGTGATTTAGTTTGGGTCATTATAGATAGGATGACCAAGTAAACTCTTTTTCTTCTAGTCCAAACCTCTTACTCAGCCAAGGATTATGCAAAACTCTACATTAGAGAGTTGGTCAGACTGCATGGTGTTCCGTTATCTATTATCTTAGATAGAGGTTGTCTATTATCTATACCTAGATGTTATATTTTATCAGATCTTATGTTACATTTTTGAACATTATGGCCTTTCAGTTTATGTTTCTTCATTTATACAATATGTCAGGCGGTATACCGGTACAAATATTAGTCATTGGTTAGCTTGTGGTCCTTTGGGGTAATGAGCTTCGTGTAGCATTCCCGGTACCATATTTTGGGCGTTACAATCCATCACCCTGACCATTGCACCTTGGTAGAAAGATACCTCTTTGGTAAAATAGTCATAACTTTTTACCCCCTATATCAGATTAAGGCAAAATTGGTGGTGTTGGAAAGATAATTAAATTATCTTTCTGTTGGTGGATCTTGAGCAAAAAAACTCATAGTAATACAAAAGTTATTCTTGTTTGAAGTAAAATATAGCAATATTATTTCCGAGAACACCATAGATAAGGGATATTTTGATTTGTCTAAAAGATAAGAGTTATTTGAGGCCTTAATATACATCAAACTCACTCATAAAACTACCAAAGCAATATAAAATATTTTCTATGAGCTTGAATAATGGTTCTAATATTAGTCTAGATTTTTGAGGTATTACACACTAACTTAGACTAAATAATCCTAGTTGTAATTGTTGAGGCATCAATTATAATATGCTAGTTATCAATCAGATTTAACTTAGGGAGACAATACTGAAATAACACAATAGGAGAGAAGAAAGTGAGACTAATTCCTAGGTGCCTTATAGCTTCCTATAGATTTGATGTAGAAGTCAACAAACTAATCTATAGTTTTGACCACTTACTATCTATAGTTTGAACCACTTACTATAACATACATATAGTTTCAAGACACTTTTAACATATTTTGCCACAACCCATATATTTGATTTTATATTTTTATATTTTTGACTATTTTGTCCCTCCCTATAGTTGTAATATATTAATATAGTCAGCGGGAGTGTGTGGCTTGATTTGCGAGGTAGTTTGTTGTATTTGAAGTGATCTTTTCATTTCGAAAGATTTTGAAATCGATAACGTTAACTTTCATCATCATTTAGTGACATAGACGTCGTATGAAGATCCCGTCAGTTCCATTAGTTCTGGAATGTTATTTTTGAATTAGTAGAATTTTTTGTTCAGTTCTCTAGGATTTTGAAGATGTTAAGTAGTCTCGAGGCCTAGAGTTGACTTTGGTCAATATCCATTGATAATGACATATGTTTAAAAATCTGGCGATTCCATTAGTTTGAAATGGTAATTTGGTATAGTAGCATAGTTGGTCTATGTTCGCTAAATTTCAAACAAAATTAGAGGGTGCATTATAAGAATTTTTAGTCCCTCTTTGTTGCTCGTGCAGTAACTATAGCTGTAGCTTGAGTTACTCCTTTGCACTTGTGAAGGATTAACCGAGCAGTATACACACCATGAGTTACTATGGTCTAGCATGATATATAGTCACTGTAACCTGAGAGATATGATTCGTAGTAAAATTTTAATTGATAGGTTATTTAAAATACCCAAAACACCACAATTATTATCATTCAGAAAAAAATCATACGAAAATGGAACATCACAAAACCCATCATTACAATGATGTATTTGTCATGGTAGTGAAACTCGACAGTCTCAAAATGATGAAGTGAGATTTATTTGTTCTGCTTCCCAACTCACAAAACTCTCTCAACTTTTCTCTAGCAATCCACTTTGTGATAACATTTCTAAGGTATGTTTTCATCCTTAGTACTTTATTTACATGCTTAACACCGTTGAATCATAAAAATTAGTATAAAAAGTTGATTTTTGGCATGATTTTGGGTGAAACTTTAAATGCTTAAAATTTTGCTTCTATGAAAAAATTTATGAAGTATGCTAGACTATCTTACATTTCTAATGCTCCTACATAATTTCTTAGTGATATGACTTTTCATTGTAGCGATGATGCTTTGGTGAAGCTCTATCACCGCAGTGACAATTAGGAAATAGCCTTCCCTGTGTCATGACCCGAACCAAAGCCTATCCAGATATAATCCCCTTAACCTGATCTTAAGAACACAATAAAAATAAAAAGCGAAAGCTAACCACGACAATAAAAATGCATATAAATCTAAATAAAAGATAGAAAATCAAAACAAGACTTCAATGACATCCTAATACAGTCCACAAAAGCCTCTAATCCAAGAATACCAACTAAGTTGGAATATTTCCCTGACTATGACAAAGAAATCCATAGGTACTAGGAAAAAATAATGTAAAACTAAGAGAATGAATGGTCCTTCCAAAAGAAAGAGGCACACCACTTCACAGTAGATAAATAGGAGTACCAACCCACCCAACGCTGTACAAGACCACCAAAAAATCCCTCAAAACCTACATTATGAAATGATGTAGCATCTAAGGGTGTTCAATATAGCGAGAACTAGCAAGGCATTATTCAAACCTTCCAAACATCACTAGGATGCTAATTGGGACCAAATAATCCTAATTGTAATTATCTATATACCAAATGGAATATGCTAGTTATTAATTGCATTCAATTAGGGGAGACAACACTGAAATAACACGACAGGAGAGATTAAAGTTATATTGATTCCGATATGCCTTGTAGCTTCCTATAGATTTGATATAGGCGTTAACAAACTAATTCATAAGAATTTACTAAACATTAGCATTCAAGGTATAGTGTTCACCTAAGGTTTTTTTAGAAGAGGCAGTAAAATAAGAGTCCTTGTGTGAGAAAGGTCTTTAGTTAAACTTTGGGTAGCTCACTTCCTTACCATCACTACAGCAATGAAAGTGTCGTTGTAATGGTAAATCTGTCACTGTAGAAATAGGTCGTCATGTTTGACCTAATTTTGAGGATTTGATGCAAATTTAATTTGGTCCATGACTTCTTTCCCTACAAAATAATTCCTACGAGGTTCGAAATAAATGTTTCTTGATTGAAGAAGATTTTTGAAATAAATTTTAACATAACAATAATTTAAGTCATTATAATTTAGGGACAAAGACTGATTGATAAATATAATGCATTGCAGTTAGTTGATGTGCAAAAATATGTGATGTGATCTAAGTATTCTTGATGGGTTATTATAATACCCCATAAGATAATAGGCTCGTTTCATCTCTTAGTTACATGTTTAAGGGGTCCAAGGCATGAATATTACACTAAGTATAGAGGACTTAACCATTTTCAAGACCCCAAGATTTCACAGAATTTATTTTTGGCCTTATCAAATCCGAACCATTGATTTTTGAGCTGAAACATGTTTAGTGATATTAAATGGGTGTCCTAAAAGAGTTTAGAATTTTTGGAAGGGGTTTGGGGTATTTTTGGACCTCAGAGGTAGAATGCCTCTATGATTTGTGAGTGTCATGGAGGCTGTACCTCCGCGATGAGGTCCATGACATGAAGGCAGTACCCCGAGATAAGGTCGATGACTTAGAGGTTAGTCTCTGCGATAATCTCTGTGCCACAAAGACTATGCAAAAATTTCACTAACTTAAAAGGGAATTTTAGTCTTTCCACTCTTCCCAAACACCCAAATTCATGATTTATAATCCAAAAGGGGCATCAATTGCCCCATTCTTCACAAGTTATTATATGTAAACTCATTCCTCTTTTCCCAAGAACATAATTTCAAGTGTCTTCACCACGAATTCAAGAATTCAAGTTCCAATTTGAAGATATCTTCAAGAATTCATCCAATTGAGGTGTGGGGTGTATTCATCAGTGGGTTTCTTCCACACATTGAGCCCAAAAATTCCCTTTTTGTTTAAAGTATGAATCTTCCCCCCTTTTATGAAAATTTACATGTTAAAGATGAATTTAATCAAGACTCTTTCTTAGTAATTTGAATTCAAGCCATGTTAACACGTATTCCCATGTAAATTAGGTTATTTCATGCTTTGGTTTCAACTACCCATGTCATATTCAACTGTTTCCATGTTAAATTTTATAGTTATGAATCAAACCATGTGATCCTGTTTTCCTCCTAAGTTTAACTAATCCCCAAGTTCAAATTCATCTAATTCATCAGTTTAGTAAAATATGTCATGTTTTGGGTCACTGATTTATGGCTTCCTACAAGTGTTTAAGATGTTTTTATCATATTTAAAATAATCATTTAGTGTTAGAGGGTTATGAACACCTGATACTTATTTGTTTAAACATGTCTTTGTTTTAAAGTTACAAGTTAGTCAGGTCATGACTTTTTATTATAATATTCTGGTTGAGAAATTATCAGTTATGAGTTTAGTTAATAGTAATTAGTACCACTGTTAGTTCAGTTGGGCGTAGGATTTAGCACCGAGTAAACCTAGTGACGAAGGCTTAACCGCCAGTAGAGGATTGAGACCTTTAGTAGGTATCCCTAAGTTCCAAAACTATGTAGCCAGCGTAGGTTATGAGATGTCACCCGCCAGTAGAGAACTGACTCCCTATCCATTTAAGATACCAGTTCAGGGGATCCACACAACCAATGTTAGTACCCGTGGAAAGGTAATGAGACCCTTCCAACTAAGGTTACAGGTTAAACCCCGATTAGCTCATAATAGCGCATGGCTATTACATGATAGCTCCTATAGTTTTAGTAAGTACTCAGTCTATATCATTTCATGATTGCTTGACCAACTATTCATATTTTTAGTCATTTAGTTAGTCTATTTTACAGATTATTTCAGTACATACTTATCTTGGTCTGGCATTCTAATTTTTACACGTTCATACATCCATGTTAATTTGTTTATGTATATTCAGTTAGTCCTCACATCATGCACTATTATATTCAAAGTACTGATTGCCTACTCTTCTTTGGCACTATGTTTTCGTATAACATAGGTTCGGATGCACAGTTCCCTAATCATCCTTAGACAACTCAGTACCTTTCAGCAATAGTAGTGGTGAGTCCTCATTCATCGAGGACAAGATGTTTTTTTGTAGTTATTTTCATTACTTTCTATATCTTAGATAGTCGAAGTTAGTTGGTTGTTTGTTCCATGAACTCCATATGCTTTAGAGGCTTTCAGACAGGCAGTCTAGCTCTTAGTGTTTATCATTTGTTTCAGATATGTTGTTTTATATTTCAGTATTACATTGTACCAGCACTTTTATTAGTTTATCTTCCTCACATGTTGTTTTATTACTATTTTATTCAGTGCTCACAGTAGGTACCAGATCATGGGTTAGCTTGGGATCACTTGTGGACTTAAGCACCGAGTTGCGGCTAGGGGTTAGCCTCGGGTCATAGTAAAACTTGGTATCAGAACCTATGGTTTTAGAGTGTTCTAGGGTGTTTGAAGTGGTGTTAAGTAGAGTCTTGGTCATGGTTCTGAAGCGCGCCATACTTATCCCCAAGAGGGTACGAGACTATTTTAGGAAATTTTCCCCTCTTTCAGTATTCATGTCGTGCAAAAAAGCATGAGCTCTATTGAATTCCCTTTTTCTAACCCATCCTTCATTTTATTTATAGACAATGCCTCCCAAAAGAAATAGTGAAAGCATAAAAGGGGATCATCTCATACCACCACCTAATCCGGAAGATCACCTAAATGACCATGTTTCCGATGCTAAGTTTAGGCCACTTTCATAGCCTTAGGAAATTTTATTGTTTCTCAGAATTAACAACAGGCTAATGAGATATGCAATCCATTGTTAAATATAGCTGCAACAAGGATTTGAGACTTAACTCGGATAAATCCTTCTTTGTTTTCTGGATATAAGTCTGAGAAGGATCTATTGGAGTTTCTAGATAGGGTGCAGAAAGTGAAAGACATCATAGGTGTCACTTTGAGTAAGAGTGTAAATTTAGCTATTTACTAGTCGCAGGGAGTAGCTCATACCTGGCTTAAGAAGTAGAAGGAGGACAAGGGTGTTGAGGCTGGACTTATAGAGTGGGAGGAGTTTGTCATGGCCTTTTTGGATAGGTTTTTTCCATAAGAGTTAAGAGTGGCTATGGTGCAGGCATTCATAAATTGAACTTGAATACGTAATCACATCAACAGTCATAATATAATAAGTTGGAGTATTCATAGAGTACACGTTCTAAAGCACCACAATGGTCACACATATATTCATAGGTATTCATCAAACACTTGACATGCATGAAATTATACATGAATGGGGATTTCATATTATCATACTAGTAGGGGACTTTTCCTTCACATAGAAATTTAATCAAACACATGGTGAGCATAGTATATGTAAACCACATTACACAACAAGTAAACATCATGATTCAACTCTAATTTCACCATTCAAGGGTTTAATCATGGAATCACATGAAGCTTCACCTATAATAATAAATTCCACTTAATATTTATCACCAATACATGCATTATTATTCAATTGGTCATTATCAACATCAATAAAAGCAAACCTAACATAGCATTCATAAATAAATGCATACACTTGAACTTTGAAAAGAGATTCTTGGGCTTCATGGACGAAAGAAGTCCATGAATGAACACAATGCATACCTGGGTAGTGAGTTTCTTGAAGTTCTTAAACTTGAAGAACTTGAATCTCTTATTTTCTTAAAGAAGATTTAGATTTTGTTTCTTAAGGATTGCTCTTAGTGAGAAAACCGTAATTTGTTGTTGTAGAAGAATAATTAATTTTTGAGCCTTGGTCGGATATTATTAGGTATAAAAACAGGTGGTAAAAGATGAAAAAGCCCCTTTAAAATGACTTAAAAATAACTAAATGGGATGTGCCATGGTGGGAGCGATGGTCTGTCACTAGGTCGACGGTCCGTCTGTCTTGACAGTCGTACCTAGGCATAATGGGGGCTCGCTGTCTCCCTTGCGACGGCCTAATCGATGGTCCATTGCTAGCTCGATGGTCTATCGGCCTGGGTCATCTCTCCTGGGAAGAAGGTAGTCTCACTGCCTCACTGCGACGATGTGGGCGATGGTCCATTGTTAGCCCGATGGTCTGTCGGACTCCACCGTCGCACCTGGGCAGTTTTGACTACCTTCTGTAATTCGGCCATAACTTTCTCTTCCGATGTCAGATTTGGACAAAATTGGTATTATTGGAAAGCTAATTCTTGGAACAATTGGTATAGTTGGAAAGAAAATTCTTGGGAAATTGGTATTGCCCATGTGTACAAAAGTGGATTAATCTTTCAAAGTAAGTTTCTAACATTCTTGGGACAATTTCAAGCTAGGAAAAAGTATGGGGTATTACATGAATTCTATTGAGCTTCCTTACGAAGAGTAGAAACCGAAGACTATAAAAGAAAAAGAGAGAAGACAATCACTTCTTACACAACTTCAAGGAGAAAATTCGAAGTGTCGAATCTTAGTCTTACAAAGCTCTGTAATTTAGTTTACAATTGTTCTATAAAGAGCAGGATCTAGAAAACTTTGTAAGATCAACTGAAGTTGTGTCACAAGATATAAAGAGAAAAATAATTCTTCAAAACTCGTTTTTACCGTTTTACTCAATCCAATCTTTCAACGATATAAGGAAACTTTGATGCCCAGAGGGAGTGGACGTAGGCACTACATTGGCATGCCGAACTAGGATTTATCTTTGTGTCATTACTTTACTCTTTTTTACTTTCTTTTTTAACTGTGTTGAATTAAACGTATTTGTGAAGTGTTCTGATTTGTAGGCGAGTCAACCATGAAGGGTCAATAGTCGACTCATAGAAGAACATTTCAATTCACCCTCCCCCTTGAATTTCAAAAAGGAGTGGAACTGGGGTATAAATTCAAGCCCTAAGGTGTTTGGAGTTTTGAACAATTAATCCAGAATGTAAACTTAGAAAAGGGCGAATCCTTACCTTAAATTTGTAAGAGGATCTAGAAATGGATGTTAATCTAGCTTCCAAATCACCCACAAGCTTTACTTTTAAGCTCTCACACTATTTTGGGGTTTAGCTCTCAAGAGGAACGGTGAAAAATGCCCAAAATCGTGTCAAAAGACTCACTTTACATCTAGTCCAGGTCCTCGAATGTTGTTATCGCGACTCGAGGTCTATGATCACACTATCCCTGGCCTGTATAGGCCAGTCGCGATTGCACCTGGGCCATGACGACCGCACCAGTCACGGTAATGGCCAGGGCTGGCGATTACCGACACTAGATATTAGCTGAAACTTGGAAACTTCACAAGTTTTTTCCTAGGCCTTGGGATTCATTCAAAATCTGATTTACGCAAATGAAGTATGCAACCACACTAAATTTGATGTACCGGACTCAATGATGATATTAAATTTTTAAAAATACATCATTTTCACAATGTTGACGCCTAAAACCTGAAATCCTAATTTTGCAAATCGAGAGTCAAAATGAGATTCAAAAGTTGTAAAACCACACGAAACATGTTATCACCCTAAAATCAATGTGCCAAATCCGTTGGCACAGTTCGTTCAGCCATTCATTGCAATGATTAAAAGATAGCCACATAAGTCCATAATAAGGCTCTTAAAGCCTCCAAAAACCACAATATCGTACAAAAGGCACCAAAATACATCTGGAAACATGTCAATCAACCCCACACCCCAAAAATACCATAATTCAACTATGTGGAGAAATAAAACTGCTAATCACACAAAAACAAAATTTTCACATTTAATACAAATTTCTAGGTCGTTATGTCATCCACCACTAAAAATCCAGCTCGTCCTTGAACTAAGGCGAAGAAATACCTAAATCAACAAAGAAATGGGGATAAGAACTACTCATATCAGACTTTACCTCCTAAGTAGCCTCATCTATAGGTCAATGCTACCATTGAACCTTAACAATAGAGATAAATCTAGAATGTAACCATCTAATATCCCTATCCAAAATGGCGATTGGCTCTTCAACGAAAGACAACCTTTCATAGAGCTGAATCAACTCCCAATAAATGGCATGAGACTCATCAGGAATATAATGATGAAGCATAGAAACATTAAAAAATTAGATGAACAACTAATAAATATGGGGAAAGGCCAACTCATAAGCCACATTACCAATGGTCCAAAGAATCTCAAATAGACCAATATATCTATAACTAATCTTTCCCTTCTTTCCAAACCTCATCACACCCTTTATGGGTGAAAATCAAAGGAAAACACGATCACCAACACCAAGTCTCAAGGCATGAAGTCTATGGTTAGTATAACACTTCTACCTAATCTAAGTCGCGCAAAGTCTATCTTAAATGATCTAAGCTCTATCCAAAGACTAACCAAGCAAGTCCGCACCTCGAGGTGTAACCTAGGAAACATCAAACCAACCTACTAGAGAGTATCAATGCCTACCATAAAATGCCTCAAAAGGAGCCATGTAGATACTGGAATGATAGCTATTATTATGGAAAAACTCTGTTAAAGCCAAATATTGCTCACTGGCCACTAAAATCCATCATACAAGTCCGGAGCATGTACTCTAAAACTTGTATAGTCCGCTATGATTGACCATCAGTTTGGGGGTGAAATATTGTGCTAAGATCGACCCGAGTGCCTAACTCATCCTAAAAATTCTTCCAAAAGTGAGATATGAAATACCAAACCATGACTGGGATTATAGGCATTGGCACACCATACATACGCACAATCTTACTAATGTAGATACAGGCCAAACTCTCAGCACTTAGGGAAAGCTGAACTGGAAGAAAATATAAAGACTTGGTCAATTGATCCATGATGACCTAAACACTAGCAAAACAATACAAAGTACGAGGCAGCCAGTCATAAAATTCATATTGATCCGTTCCCATTTCCACTCAGGATGGGTAATCTCTAAAGCTAACCACTAGGTTTCATATGTTTAGCCTTCACCTATTGACAACAAAGGGAATGAGTTATAAAGTCCACTACATTCTTCCTCATACTATCCCACCAGTAATGTTGCCTTAAATCACGATACATCTTAGTCACTCCCGAATGGATATAATACCTGGAAAATAGGCCTTCTCCAAAATCAATCTAATCTAATTACCCACTCTCAGCAAATAAAGTTTGCCTTTAATCATCGAAACACCATTTGAATCAAGTAAGGATTTTTTAGCATCACCACTTAATATCTTATCTTGAATCTATCTCAATCCTACATCATAAAATTAATGAGCACAAATCTATTTCATTAATTAAGTCCTAGCATCTACGAATGCCAAAACACATCTAGTTTCAAAATATCAAGCCTAACTATCTAGTTGCTAAAGAATGTACCTCTAAGGGCAAAGGCCTCTCCTAGGTAAAAAGATACACCAAGCTACCTATGCTCATCGACTATTGGCTCAAGGTATCCACAGCTACATTAGCCTGATCTAAATGATAGAAAATAGTCAAGTCAAAATCCTTAAGCAACTCAAGCCAACAACACTGGCTTATATTAAGATATTGCTAGGTGAAGAGGTACTGAAGTCTATGATTACCTGGGAAAATCTCACAAAAGACTCCTTACAAGTAGTGCCTCCATAACTTCATATCTAAAACAATCATGCACAACTCCAAATCACAGGTAGGATAATTCCCCTTATGGGGCTTCATCTGATGAGAAACATACACTACCACCTTACCCACCTGCATCAATACAACACCTAGCCCAACACCTGAAGCATCTTAAAAAGATGATAAAACCCAAGCCCTCCTTGGGAAAAGCCAAAATAGGAGATAAATTCAACAAATCCTTGAGATTTTGAAAGCTCTCCTTACAAGCATCGAACCACTAAAAAGAAAATTTCTTCTAATTTAACTTTGTTAATAGAGTTGTAATGGATGAGAAACTGTCAACAAAACGTCGATACTAATTGGCCAAGAAAATACAACTTTGAATCTCGATGGGTGAAGTAGGTCTAACCTAATCAGGAACTACTATAACCTTAGCCGAATCAACTATAATACCTTTCTTAGTCACCACATATCCTAAGAAAGAAACAAAATCCAACCACAACTTACATATGGAGAACTTAGCATACCACTTCTCATTCCTTAATCTCCAAATCATAATCTGCAAATTCTCCTCATGCTCAGTCTCACTCTAGGAATAAACCAAGTTATCATTTATATATACAAAAACAAAGGAGCTGAAAGACAGTCGAAACACCCAATTCATCAACTCCATGAACATGGCAAGGGCATTAATCAACCCAAAGGACATGACCAAGAACTCAATAGGAAAATCAATTTCATAATCCATACGTATACCAGACAATCCATAGGGAACACATCCACAAACTCAAGGACATACGAATAGAATCTAAGGAAGAATGTGAAACAACAGTAATATCACAAATGTACACCAAATAAGATAAACATCCTTACTCAAAAAAACTATGAACCTAAATATAAGATATGATTCTCTTACGACCTAGGAGAAAGTCAATTCGGGGTCAAATAAAACAGATACATTGGAAACAAATGGGACAATACCTACGATCACACCATCAGAAACCTTTACCTCTGGCCTTGCAGGTAGAGCATAGCACTGACCATGACCACCAACTGACTGCATAGCACAAAGACCACCACCACGGGCTCCACAACCTCTACCTCTCATACCTCTAGTAGTATTTTTACCTCTTATAGCTAAAATAAGAGTAGCTCTAATCATACAGTAGGGATAGTCCTTATCCAAATAGTCAAGCTCATGACATACAAAGTAACTTCTACAGCCCACCTCAACAGAGGAAGGTACAATTAGGCCCAAATGGCCACCCTAAACTACTAAATTAAAGGATCCACCACTTGAACTCTATAAGGCTGCCTGTACTAGCCTAGCCATATTTCCATGAGAACTTTTAAAATCTGTACCATAAGAAGCCTAACCTCTGAACTACCAAAATAACACACCTTCTTACTGCCTTCCTGAGATGCACTAAGAATACCCTCTGTCATCTTTGCATGATCTACAATGTTCTAAAAGAACACTCTAAATATAACCATCTAAGAAGTAGCCAACTAAAGGATACATCTAAACCCTTTAAAAACTTTTAAATCTTCTCAAACTCGATGGAGATACAGGTATAAGAATATCTAGATGGGGCATGAAAGCGTACCTCATACTCTACAATTGTCATAGATTCCAACTCCAGATGATCAAACTCATCACGCATCTAATCTCTCAAACTGTAAGGCACAAATATCTCTAAAAAGCATCAGTGAACTGATCCCAAGTTATCTCAAGAGCATTAATAGGTCTACAAACAATAACTAATCTCTCGTAATATATCTTACATCATATGTATTATAAGAAACGCTATGCAACTTAAGAGGACCCAAATTATGCAGCTTTTCATGACAATCAATCAAGAACTTGTAGGTATCCTTGCCTACAATACCACTAAACCTGGGAGGACCTAAATGAGTAAATCTCTCAAACTTTTTTTGATCCCTAAAAGATATCATTGTACTAACAATGAAAAGAGGCATAGTGAATGTGGAAGGCCGATTTCCCATTTGAGAAGGTAACATAGATGAAGAAACTAGAGCTGGAGGAATGCCCGATATGACCAAAGAAGAACCTTGTAAGCAGGTCGACAATCGTACCAATAATCCCTTCAAAACTAAGGTAGACAAACTCTAAGGAACTAGAGTAGAACCCAAACCTTCAACCTACTCAACACGAGACTTAGGGGAAAGTCTACTAGAACTTTATCTAGATGGGGCTGATCCACCGGCCCATCCACTCACTCAAGTCTTTCTACTACTTATGACTCTCTCTCTAGGAGAGGGCTTCATATCTATACTCTAATGGGACATAGTCAACACTATCTATGCAGAAAGTGTAAATTATAAATCAGGAGATAAGTCATACAATGAATTTGCACGATAAGGAAAAAATATGGAAAGTTTCCTAAAAATATCCTATAGTCTCTCAAAGATAGATATGGATGTCTATGTACCGATCCATGGACTCTATTAAACACCTCATTCTTACATCATTGATACCAATAAACCTAGATGTTATACCAATTTTTCATATCCCAATATTAATAGTCATGATGGTTTTGATTGCAACAAACCTTGATGAGTAAGACTATGAGCCAACTGATACACAAAAGTAAAAAGACAAAAATACCCCTAATGTAATGCTTCTGGAATAAAGTTGAACCATATACGTATAACAAATGTGGAATGAAAATAACCATCAATAATCCATAGTTTTCAAAGCCAGGTGTTAATATTGTAATAACTACTAAGACAATCCCTGAGTCAAATACATCAAAAAATAAATAGGAATAATGTATGTCTTTGAATACTAATTGTAATACACCGTAATTTCCTAACTTCTTTTAGCTCTTATCGTATGAGTTTTCCTATATATAACCTTGAGTATACTTATAATTTTCTCATTTAAGACCCATCAAGGTGTGGAAAATTCTATCATCTTTCCAACGATATAAATTTTGCCTTAATCTGATAATCAGGTAAGACGTTATGGCAAATTTAGATAGTACCACATTGTAGTGAAGTCCCAGTTCCCAATTGGCATTTTCTAGTGAAGCACCACAATAAGCATCGCGTCGCGGATGACTGCCACTTCATACTCATCAATTTCTAGTGACTTAATGCGATACTACTGCATCGAGCCAAAGTGTATTTTTACACTTATACGCGGAAATACACTTTCATCCAAATTCCAGTGGCTCACCATGATTGCACCGCATCACTGTGATGGCTAAAATTGGGATTTTTAGTGACAAAAATTTAATTCTTTCCAGGGGAAATTGTTTTTTTCATGACTATAATCAGTCCAGAACATGAGATTAATGCTCTAGTAGCCTAATTAATCATTATTTTATTCAATTCCCTTAAATTAAAAACATTCTCTCTTAAATAGAAAACCATAGCCTTCAAGATTCAAGGTCAATTCCCAAGAAAAATTTCAAGAATCTTCAAGAATTCAACTACTCAGGTATGTTAGGTGTTCATCCTTGGGTTTTCTTCCATCCTTCAAGTTCAAGAACCCTTCTTTTTTAAAACTACAAGTTTTCTATTTCATGATTTACATATGTAAATTAGGTTGTGTTCATTTTTTTGTTGTTGGATGGGTTTTCAATTCAAGATTTAACTATAAGTTTCATGAACATAAGATAGCATGTATGTTGATTGGCGTAATTCCCATGCAAAAACTCTTTAAATTCCAAGTTTAAATTATAGTCATGATGATTATATGTTGTTTATTATCATGTGCATTAATTATGCTCCTCGAGTGTTTGATAGAATGTCCATGTGAAGTCATGACATGTTAGCATGTATTCTCATTCATGTACAAGTTCATGACCTCCAAGGGTTTGAAAAAATATCTCAGTGATTGAATTGTGGATAATTGACTATTGCTATGCTTTCAAGATTTGGTATGTTTTATCTATTATGGTATCAAATCCTGGGGGTATTTATTACCCAAAATTTAGCTATTTACTTAGTTATAATAGTTATAGACTAGTCCCAATAAAGGTCAAGAACAGAGGTACTCAGCTAATTAACAAAGCTCAGTGAACTCAGTCCAGTACAGTTAGACAATATGATCAATGTCAGTTTAGTCAAGCCTAGTATAGTCTAGTGATCAGTTCAGTGTCGATTCTGTTGGGAGTAGGATTCAGCACTGAGATAACATAGGGATAGGGGCATTCCTGCTAGCAGAGGTTTTGACCCTTTGTGGTAGTCCCTGCATTATAGAACTACGTAACTAGCGTAGGGTAAGTCATCCTCCTTCCAGACTAAGTTTGATGCAATCATAGATATACTTCATGATTCTTCCTGCTATATTAGGGTTGACACAACATGGTTAGTATCCCGTGGCAAGGTACTAGCACCCTTCCAACTGAGATCATAAGTTGGACCCCAAATCAATCTATATCGGGGTATGTCGATTAGATAAACACTCTCACAGTTATAGTTTCAGTCTTAGTATTCAATAAAGAACTCAAATAGTTCTACAGAACCATGGCTATCAGCTAATCAACCAACAGAATTTAGCACTTAGTTTTAGTATAATATCAGATACGGGGTACATATCTATATGCTCAGTATAGCATGTTCTATATGTTCAGTAGATACAGTTTTGCATGTACTCTCATCCAGTTATTTCATGATTTTATTCAGTCAGTTATCAGCTCATGCATATGAACCCATGTATATCAGCCTTACCTTAATTAGCATACCAGTATGTTCCACGTACTGACGCATACTCTTGCTTTGCACTATGATGTATCATATCATAGGTTCGTACACTCAGGTTCATGACCGTACTTAGCAGCTCAGGCTATCAGCAGCAGTTATAGTGATGTAATACTCCAAAGTTTCCTAATTAATTTCATCCCAAGAATGTCAAGAATTAACTTCTAAATTGAATGATTTTTATTTAATGGGAAACTTTTAAGATTTTCACTTTTTGTCATGTGGGAAATCAAATAATCTTTCCATCGATATAATATTCGCCTAAATTCTATAATCGGGTAAAAACTTATGACTATTTCAAATTCCCATCGTAAATCAATACCATATTAGTCAGTGGCACGCTGTGCCATAAGCGAAAAAGGCATTTGTCAAATTCTAGTAGGGTTTCGCGATAGTAGCGCATCATGCCAAACTTCCAGGTTGCAAAGAAAGTTGCAATGTGATGGCTTCCCATCGCGCCATCCCCCAATTTCTCAATTATCAAATTCTAGTGACATGACGCGGTAGCACCGCATCACGCCAAGGGTCTAGGTCGGGAAATTTTCAAAAATTTAAAAGACATGTTCATGATTAAAAGGTTTAATTTTCCATCCCTATTTAAACCTAATAACACGTAATTTAGCCATTCTTCACCCAAAATATATTGTTTCTCTCAAGTTTCTCTCAAGAACAAGCTAGGTTTTTCAATTGAGGATTCAAATTCAATACTCAAATTCAAGAGTATCTCCTTCAATCTTCATAGAATCAAGAACTAAGGTATGCATAGTATTAATTTATGGATCCCTTTCATCCATAAAGCTCAAGAACCCAATTTCAAATTGTAAATCATGATATTTATGTTGTGGGTTGGTTTTAACCATGTTTACCATGTAATATGATTCCCAAGTTAGAATGTTTATTTCTTTTTCATAAAGCTATGTTAGCACGTGAGTGAAATCCATAAATTGATTATTAATAATATGTCAATTTGATAATTATGCCTATGCCCGAAGAGTGCATGCAGGGTGTTTGATAAAATGTCTAGAAGGATAGAAATTATGCACTATAGCTAAATTGTGATCCAAATGACAATGTATGCTTTAACCTTATGTTCAAAATGACTTCCATGTTATTCTTATGTATTGAAATTGTTGTTAGGTTTCTCATTAGTTAGCCTTATGAAATTATGCTATGTATACATGCTATCTTATTCACGTACCAAGCTATGATAATCAAATGCCCATGAAATATCTCTAATTAATGTGTTATGAATTGTTGATGTTGTTCATGTATTCAAGAATGTCATGCCTTGTTAGTTTCCCTAAATCAAGTCTAGGGGGTTCTTGTCCCCAACAAGTTAGTTGTATGCCTAGAGACAGTGTCATGTTTTCACGATACCTTTCATCAAGCCATGATCTATATAACTCAGTCAATCATGTGATTTACGAAAGCTCCATAAATTCAGTAATCTCAATAGTATTCCGTTAGTTAACGAAACCCCATGAATTAAGTTAGAGGCTTTCCAACTTGCATAGATAGTTTTTTAATTTTTAGATTTTATTATTAATTATACTCAGTTACTATTATTTTAATCTTTTTAGAACCTTATGGCATTTTTAGATTTCTTCTGCATATATATTTTAGTATTGTATTCAGTACTCACAACAGGTACCAGTCATGGGTTAACTTGTAGTCTTTCGGGGTTGTAAGCATTGTGTGATGCCTAGGGTGCAGTCTCGAGGTGTTACACTAGTAAAGACATATACTAATACAAAAATATAAAACAAATATAGGTATGACATGTCAATTTGGAAATTCAACCATAACTTAAATACAATAAAGTAAGTACAATGTATAAAACTAAGAGGATGATGATGATGATGATTCACCAGGTTTAGGCACAACCTCCATATACACCAATGAAGGAAAGCCTCCCGATGTAGGACCCATAGGGTTTCATAAACCCATATAAAATCCATATACCCATACCTTCTCCTGGACACATCCATCGCAGAGGGTTTTATATGAAGCCACAATATCTCCTTCCCGACATTACTCAGAAAGGGTTTATAAAAGGTGTGTCCAGTGTTTATCAAATGTTGCAATGGTGGTACCAATGTTTCATAAATGAGTATGATATGAGAATTTAATGCTCACAACCAATCACATGATATATTTCCACAACCAATCACATGATGTATTTCCACAGCCAACCACAATGATATATTTTCACAACCATGTGAGCCAATATCCACTCATAATTTTCAACCATCCATGAATATCCATATGTTTTATATGCCAATAAGTATGAATATATCATAATGCACAAATGGTATCACAACATACCTTTTAAACAACAAGATACAATTATTAACATGATTATAAGGCTATCATATCACAAAAGACCCTACACGGTCACAGATACCACATAATGTCTCAAAACCAATAATTATACCACATATAGAACCCCACAAGGGCACACCACATTAATATAGCAAAATTGATGATCAGTTCCTATCCCCTTAATATGCAGTTTGTACCAATATTTACTACCCAGTCTAGTCTGAATGAGTTACGCCATAACCTACTTTGGATGCCGAAATTGGTCCGCGACACTTCACATTGTGACCCTAATTCTCATAAATAATTCCAAAATTAACTAAAATGATGAAATATAGAATCTATGCATCAAAACAAAGACAAATATACCCATATTGCCTACTTTTGGTTTGGGATCAAAACGGACCCCTGAAATGGAATTTTAGAAAAGAATAGAAAAATTGTAACTTTATTTCAAAAATATATTTTTCATGCTTCTAGGAATCTACAAATGAACACTCAGGTCAAATTGAGAAAAAAAATGAGGTTTAAATTGAAGAAAAACTCTTTTCCAACTTTACCGGTAAAGCCTTTGACATCCATCTTAAAACCAAGTATCGAAGACTACATTGAGGAAAAATAAGTAACTCTTACATTAGGAACATTATTCA
The DNA here is from genome assembly GCF_002878395.1 of Capsicum annuum. NCBI lineage: Eukaryota > Viridiplantae > Streptophyta > Magnoliopsida > Solanales > Solanaceae > Capsicum > Capsicum annuum. Next base: position 199,485,397 of record NC_061114.1, read on the forward strand.
AGTGGAAAGTGTGAAATTATGGTTCAAAATCAAGAGGAAAGGGCCTAAAATGCCCTTCAACTATGTGGAATGGTACAAAAATGCCCTTCGTCTACCTTTTAGGCCTAAAATGCCCTTCATGTCTTCCTATTAGGCCTAAAATTCCCTTCTCGTCTATCTATTGGGGCTATATTTCCCTTTTATTTGTGATATTAATTTAGAACGACTAAAAATTGATATTGTGCACTATTTATTTTTCTATTTGATAAATAACTAGCCATCTAATTGTAATGATTTTTTTTATTCAAATTAAAAAAAATGGTTTCACTGGTTTTATACGAGATTAAATATTAATTATATTCAAGTTAAAAATGTGAAAAAATATGCATGAAATATCTATAAATATGTAATATAAAGTAACTAAATATGATAATTTCAAATGATGGTTTAGATCCTTTCTTATATATTTTTTCGGGTAATGTTCTGATACCTCATTTGATTAAAATTTTTATATAATAATTTATTTAACCTAAGAATAGAATAAAAATTTAAAAATAAATTCATTTCTAATATCATTGTCCTTGCTATTTATAATTTTAATTTTCTTAAATATATATTTTTAAAAATATTTCTTGGTAAGTCTCTAAATAAAAAAAATTCTTACGTTCCCAGAAAAAATTTCAATTAAAATTATAATAGTAAAATTTTCAAGTATGCATATTTCCAAGTAAATCATAAAAGAAATCTCCAACTAAATTCACAGCAAGAAAATCTCCAAGTAATTCTCAAAGTAAGAAAATTTCTAAGGAAATTCTCAATAAATAAATCCCAACAAAATTCATTGGACTTAAATCCCCCGGTAATACTACATATAAAAATGACAAATTGATATGTGAAATAAAAGGACAAAATAGCCCCAATAGGTAGACATGAAGGGTATTTTAGGTCCAATAGGTAGAAAAGAAGGGCATTTTAGGCCCAATAGATAGAATGAGGGAACTTCAATACCATTGCACATAGTTGAAGCATTTTTAGATCCTTTTCCGAAAATCAAGCCCTAAGGTTTTTAGGGTTTGAACAATTAATCAAGAATTTAAACTAAGAAAAGGGTGAATCATTATGTTAAATCCGTAAGAGAGATTCAAGAAATAGATGTTAATCTAGCTTCCCAAACATAGACAAACTTCACTTTTAAGCTCTCACACTATTTTAGGGTTTAGTTCTCAAAAGACAAGGTTAAAAATACCAAAATCATATAAAAAGACTCAATTTATACCTAGTCCAGGTCCTCGGTTGTTGCTATCGCGACTCGGGGTGTGCGATTGCAATATACCCAGCCTGGATAGGCAAGTCAAAGTTGCACTAGGCCCATGGTGATCGCACAGTTGCAATCGCTGTCAGTCTGGCAATAACCGGCACCAGATATCAGCTGAAACTTAGAAATTTTCAAGTTACCACCAAGGCATCGGGATTCATTCGGAATCCAATATACGCAAACTAACTATGTAACCACATTAAATTCGATGCTCCAAAATCAGTGCCAATATCATATTTTTAAAAAGATATCATTTTCACAAAGTTGACCCCCGAAACCCAAAATAACGATTTTCAAATTGAGGGTCAAAATGAAATTTAAATGTTGTAAAACTACACAAAACATATTACTACCAAAAACGGAACGTTTTGGATCTTCTGGCTCAGTCCGTTTAGCCAGCCGTTGCATGGATCAAACGATAGCCACAGAATTCTATTATAAGGCTCTCGAAGCCTCCAAAAACCACAATATAGGACAAAAGACACAAAAACGCATCTAGAATCATGCCAATCACTCCTACAACCCAGAAATGCCATAATACAATTATGGAGAGGAGTAAAATGGTGAAACACAAAAAAACACATTTTTCACATATAATATCAAATTTACGAGTCATTAAAGAAAGCCATCCATGATAATAAAAGATTATATAAATACAAATGAAAGATAGAGAATTAAAATAAGATATCAATGACATACGAATACAGTCCACAAAGGACTCTAATCCAAGAATACTAACTAAGTCAGGACATTCCCCTAACTATGACAAAGAAATCAATAAGTGCTAGAAAAAAATAAAGGAAAACAAAGAGAATGACTGGGCCTTCCAAAAAATGGAGGCTCACCACTTCACAACTGATCAATAGGAATACCAAACCACCTAACACTGCATAGGATCACCAGAAAATTCCTCAAAACCTACATCATGAAATGATGTAGTATTCGGGGATATTAGTATAGCGAGTACTGTCATGCAATCTAAGGAAAGGGATAAAATAAAGAATTTATAAAAAATCAAGTAATAAACCACATGCACAATAATTATAAGTATATATAGGATGTCGGGTAGGGACAAGGGACAAAAAACATAATCATTTAAAACATTAGATTGAATTGTGCATCCCATACCGACTTTCCAATCACCCATAAGCTATATGGGTCAGACTCCCCCTGCCGAAAAGGACCCAATCCATGTTAGCCGCATGTATTAGGGAATGGATAAAGACAACAAGAACATAGCCATGCTAAATATAATGTATGCATCAGACACAGTGGTCATAGAACCCCAACATTAATAAACATGATTTCCAGTGTTGGTCCCCCTAGGACTAAACCTTCTTAGTAAGATACACAATTCCCATTAAGACCAAACTCAAAAAATTTGCACATAGACCAACCATTAATTATGGATTCTTTTATTAAGGCATTTTCAAACTTGGTATCTTTACATCAATAGGCTTGAAAGTTATTCCATTTATGCCAAACCATAACCATAATCAATTTAACCATTTATACTTCAAATTCCATTTCAAAATCCAAAACCATAGCCACCAAGGGCATTCCAAAGCCTTTTTATCCTTTTTTCCATTTAATCCAATGAAACATTCTTTCAAAAGATGAGTTTGATTATGTAAAATCCATATTCAAAACCAAGATAATATGAGTTGAGGATTATGCCATTGCCATGCCAAATTTTGTCAATTTTGTGAAACCAAGTACCAAATTCCATCATTTTCACAAGCTACAACTTCCATTCACAATTAACCATTATAACAATGCACTAATTTAGTTAAAATACATTTCTTAAAACATGAGTAAACCATTTTATACAAGATATAACAATGCAAGATTATCACAATCCAAATACCCTCAACGCTAGTTCAAACCTATTATTCAAAACGCATAAATATTGAATAAATTGATGCAATAATATAAAATTAAAGTTAGGGTGTGTACAACATGCTTGGAATATAGATGAATTTGAAGGAATTGAATTCTTAAGACTAGAGACTGGAATCCTAGAGAAACCGTTTGTGTTTTCTTAATTTAGGAGTTAAAGAGGCGAAGAGCAATGTATGATCTTTATAACTGAAGAATAAGGGGTTAATAGGTTGTTTTAAGTTGTTTAAGGGGGGAAAGGACCAAAAATCCCTCACCCCAATTGAAATATATAAGGTTGGGAAAAATTTACCCAGCAGCGTGGCGCAATGCTATCACGTAACTAGCCATCGTTCCACGCTCCTATTGTGGACCCTTATTGGTTAGGGGTCCTAAATGACCCCAAACCCCTTTCAAAAATTCTGAAACGTACCCAATTTATCTTGTTAACATCCTTTATAATGATTCAAGTAAAAAATTTACGTGACATATGTTAAATGGTCCAAAATAAAATAATGGCAAATTTCTAAGGTCTTATACCCAGAGAATTTTCAAATTCAATTTATAATTTTTTTTTTCTCTCTGTAGCATACCTAATTGGAATTTAATTACTATAATGTAACTTTTGAAGGACTATTACTATACCCAACCCTCATAATGATGATTCCCAAACTGTTCGGGTAGAGGCCACTATATGACGGGTTGAGTACTAGAGGATTCTACCATAAGAGGGGAATCGTGATAAAGCACTTGGCTAAGGAAACACCAAACTTTGACAATCCATTATGGGAATTTGTATGGGAGATATTGATAGAGTTTATCCTTTCTTGTAACCTAGAGATAGTTCAAGATTACTATGCCATATTCTAGATTATGCACTAGTAATTTCCTCAACCTACCATTCTGTATTATAGGGAAGAACATTCTGATAGATGCTTAAATTGTCAATTAAACTTTAGAGGTACCAAAACCATCTAATTTTGCCTTTGAGGTTAAGGTTGATGAGTCCAACTTAAAGTGGTTTGCACATACCTTGGTGTTGAGGGTCATGAGAACAAGGTATGGTAGACGAGTGTTGGCAAAATAAAAAACACTCCTGTCATAGCAGAGGTTGGAGGTGGCTCTTTCATAAAGTATTATAAATGTTAGCTTCCATCAAGCTATGGTAGTGTCTTCTGCTCAATCTAGGATAATGATGAATGTGGTGATACAAATCATCAATGAGTGAAAGTATTTCTACATGAATGGGGGCCTTTGAGGGATTTTTTCTTCTCTTTCTGGATCATTGAGATGTGTTAAAGGATACATGTGATCAAGGAGGGAGGTGGCTCTTTGGAGGTGTGTGACATGCCCTTCATCCCATTAAAATTAAGGATTTCATTGAGTGAGAGAAAGAAGAAAAGAAAGATATTGATAGATGGTTAAATAGAAGGGTCAAATAAGGAGAGAAGTCTGGTACCCCTCCCATCTAGAACCTAAAGTCCCTTGGGTGCTTGGATATAGCAATATTGATGTGATGTTGAGCTACTTAGAGAAGTCCCACTTGCCTTCCCAAGCTCGACTCCTTTGTATTCTATAACTATACTAAACCTAACCCAGGCCTATACATAGTTTTTAAGGGAGTTAGATAAAGAAAAGATGAAGAGATTCACTTATTATCGCATGCTGAAGATCATAAAGGTCATGCTCAAATGTACAGTCCCCCAACCAGAAAATTTTGAATTTAAAGAAGCATGATGTGGAAGAGTTCTCCTTTCTTCATGAAATGGATAAGAAGGACTCTGACATATCGAGCCTTTAAGATGATGGGAACTCCAACTATATGTCCCTATTCTACATTATACAATTCCCCTTTTCCTTAGGTTATTACTATTTCTAGTCTTTGGATTCCCTTGTTTGGGGCACGTAAGAAACAATCATTATTTTGTTTTTGTAATTTTAGGACCTTTTATTTGTTGCACATAACTTAATAAACTATTATCTTGTTATTTATGTTGTCTAACTATATCTATTCTTTTTTTTGGTTTTCCATCCGGTGTTTAGTACTGGCATTGGAGCCCAACTAATCCAGATTCGCATCGGGTAGGGCCCTATTTGGGGGAGTAGCGTTCCCAACATAGTTTTTTCTATGCCCAAGGTCGAACCCTCGACCTCTAGTTAAGGGTGGAGCAGGCTCATCTGCTGCCCCACAACCCATGTTGGTAACTATTTCTATTCATGCGTATTAACAACACATGATCATTTTTACGGAGAACAAAAAATCACAAAAACTCGAGAAGTTTCTAGCAGTATTTTGTATGGGCGTCACTGCATTGATGGATCTACCGCTACAGAAATGTTTTGGCAATATTAATGGCATTGTTGCAGAAATTTTATAGAATTGATGGGGATTCATTTTGACGATGATGCTACAAAGGCGAATCTATGACTACAGGAGTTTCCAGTTAGTTAATCCGCGTCTCTTTTTTTTTCAGGTCTTTCCAGCATGATTTTATGCCATGAACATTTGTTCTAGTAGGTTTAACAATGTAAAGCAAGACACATTATTCTATATTCGTTTATTATATAGTTTTCAATTCTGTCGACTTATTTATGCTTAAACATTATTTCAAAAAGACTACACATCTTTGGAAATTCTTAACATGATAACCTTAGATTAACCACATAAGGATATCCAAGTATATCGTCAAATACCAAATAGTAATTACGGAATACTTCAAATATCATTAAATCAAGATGTATCTCACACACAGAAATAAAGAAATAACCTGAAATCACATCCAATATTTACAATTTTTGGGTATTCCCTTTAAGCCACTCATCTAATATTACTCATAATAATCAATTACACTAAACTAATGCCTTAAAAAGACCATACATGCAGATAAGTATTTAACTTAATTATTACTTCATGATGGCTCCCTGTAAGTATAACCATTCACATAGCAAAAGATTTACTTTTACCAATAATTTATAATATATTAAAAGTGTGAAGACCTTTAGAAAAGTTATTTGATCTTTTTGTCCTTCATTAAAATTCTCTGCAATGGACAAAACTGTCTTTTCACTATTTTCTTCAATTTTTCATTTAAATATTCATATAATATTTAAAATTAAGGAGCTCTAAAATACATTATAAGAGGAAAATATATTTTGTAAATTAAGGAGTCCTAAAATATATGGTAAAAGAAGAATAATATGGTAAAAAATATTAAGAGAATTAATAAATAAGTACTCTTAAAAAGTGGTAAGAGATTTAGTGTAAAATTAGGAGTTATCTATAATCTATAATATATTAAAAGTGTGAAGATTCTTAGGAAGTGATTTGAACTTTTTGTCCTTCATTAAAAGACTCCTCCATATATAAAATTGTCTTTTCACATTCGTTTATTACAACAACAACAACAAAAAACCCAGTATATTCCCACATCATGAGGTTTGAAGAGGGTAGAGTGTACGAAGTCCATTTCACTACCACTAAAGAAGTAGAGAGGGTACTTCTAATAGACCCCCGGCTCAAGACAAAGGACAATATATATTGAAAAAACATCAAATTCATGGAAAATGATAAAATAACATAGGTATGACATCCACCAAAAATATTTAACATTGCCAAAGAAGGATACCAAAGCCCTCCTACCTACTTCCTACAACTCCACCATACATCTTAGCTCTCTATCCTAATATTTTTCCTCCATACTTTCCTATCCTGGGTCATGTCCTCAGTCAGCTGTAACTTCTCCATGTAATGTTTAATCACTTCCCTCTAGTATTTCTTCGGTCTACCCCTACCCCGCTTGAAACCGTCCAAGGCCAACCTCTTACACCTATGAACCGGGGCATCTGTGCCTCTCCTCATCACATGGCCAAACCATCCCAACCTAACTTCCCACATTTTATCCTCCACCGATACCACTCCTACCTTCTCTTAAATACTTTCATTCCTAACCTTGTCAGCCCTTGTAAAACCATACATCCAAAGCAACATCCTCATTTCTGCCACCTTCAACTTTTGATATGAGAATTCTTAACCAGTCAACACTTCGCTCCATACCGAATGGACTGTAACTCTATAGAATCTACCCTTCATCTTAGGGGCACCTTTTTATCATATAAAATTCTAGAAGTGAGCCTCTATTTCATCTAACCTGCCCCAATAAGTTGAGATACATCCTTATCTATCTCTTTATTCCCCTGAATCGTACACCCAAGATACTTAAAACTATCCATCTTGTAAACTGCCTGGGAATCCAACTTCACTACCACCTCATTCACAGGCCTGGAGTCACTAAACTTGTACTCTAAGTACTCTTTCTTTGTCCTACTCAACCAAAAACCTTTAGACTTCAGGGCTTTTCTCCAAACCTCTAGCTTATCATTAATACCTTATCGCAACTCATCAATCACAACTACATCATCCGCAAAAAGCATACAAAAAGGCACCTTGCCTTGTATGCTCCCCGTCAAAACATCTATCACCACGACAAAAAGAAATGGACTAAGAGTCAATCCATGGTGCAACCCAGTCAAGATCAGAAAATGCTCGAAATCTCCTCCTACTGTCCTTACCCCGAGTCTTCGCCCCCTCATATATGTCCTTAATCTCTCTGATGTACACAATAGGGACCCCTCTTACCTCCAAGCATCTCCACAGAATCTCCCTAGCGACCTTGTTATACGCCTTTTCCAAGTCAATAAACACCAAGTGAAGATCCCTCTTTCTCTCTCTATACTGCTCTACTAGTCTTCGCACTAGGTGAATTGCCTCAGTCGTGGAGCGACCAAGCATAAAACTTAATTAATTCTCCAAAATAGACATAATCTTCCTTAACCTCCGTTCCACCACCCTCTCCTAAATTTTCATACTGTGACTAAATAACTTAACACCCCGATAATTATTGCAACTCCGGATATTACCCTTGTTCTTATATAAAGAGATCATCGTTCTCCATTTCCAGGCCTCAGACATCTGAGCGGACTTGAAAATGATGTTAAACAAGTTGGTCAGCTATCTCAACCCTACCCATAAGAAAACTACCAAAAGTCTATCAGAATGTCGTCGAGCCCCATCGCCCTGCCCTTTTTCATCTCTCAAATAGCCTCGCTAACGTCCTCTACCTTAAAACACCGACAAAAGCCAAAATCGCGACACTCCCCGAAGTTCTCCAACTCTCCCAACAATACATCTCTGTCCTTCTCGGCATTCAAAAGCCTATGAAAATTTGACGACAATCTTTTCTTAATAAGGATGTCTTCCACAAAACATTGTCATCCTCTCCCTTAATTTACTTCACTTGGTCTACATCCCGACCCTTCCGCTCCCTAACCTTGGCCAGCCTAAACAACCTTTTTTCTCCGTCTTTCTCCTTTAACCCCTTATACAGAATCATAAAAGCTACTGTCTTAGCAGCCGTAATAGCTAACTTAGCCTCCTTCTTAGCTAACTTTTACTCCTCCCTGCTTACACTCTTCTCTTCTTCATCCCTACTCTCAATAAACTTAACATGTGTTGCCTTCTTTGTCTTCACCTTTTTCTTAAGTTCTTCATTCCACCACTAGTCCCCCTGATGTCGGCCAGACCATTCCTTTGAAACACCAAAAACCTCTCTAGTAGTATCCTTGATATAACCCGCAACCTTATCCCACATACTATCTATGTCCCCTCTACATTCCAACACTCCCATCCCTTCCAACTTCACCCCTATCTCCAAAGCACTGGCCGGAGTTAGGCCACCTCACCTAATTCTACGCTGACCCTCCCCACCCATCCTCTTCTTGCCCCTCTTAATAAACAAATCTATTACCAGAAGTATATGTTGGGTCACAAGATTCTCTTTCAGAAAACCTTACAGTCCTTACACAAAACTCTGTTCTCCTTCCTAAGCAGCAAAAAGTCAATTTAGGTCTTAGCTAGCCTACTAATAAAAGTAACCAGGTGATCCTCCTTCTTCAAAAAGCTGGAATTCATCACCACCAACCCAAGGGCCCTCAAAAAATCCAAAAGAGCAGCTCTCTCGGCATTCTTAACCCTAAAACCAAGGCCTCCATGCACATCCTCATACCCTAATAGCACTGACCCGATGTGCCCATTAAATATATCTTTCTCAATATTTCCTTAATTATTTGTTATTATTTCATAGAAGTTTGTTGACTGGAGTTTGTACGTTTTATTTTCTTAATAATTTAACAATATTATGTAGCCTGTTTTGGTAAGAATTGTACTTCAAATAGAAGAACGTCTTTTAAGTAAAAAATTCCTCTCTAATATCATATTAAAAAGGTAATATATATTAGGTGAATTAATGTAGACTCCTAAAATTTATGAGATGAAGAATTCGAAAAAGACTCCTAACAGATATTTTAATCAAAATCTTATTAATATAGGCATGAATTTTCTCTCTGTAAATTATATTATTTTTGATCCATGATCATGCGGCTAATAGATACTGCAATTTCACGGTCTCCAAAGACCTAAAATACAACTTTTGCTTCTTGCTTATTTTGCTTATTCAAATTATGTTGGATGTCAACACTTGTTATTTCTTCCATGGTAAATGTAGCAATTTTAATTACGATGGTGGTTCTCATATTTTATATTTATTTTGACTACAAATGTTTTGATGAGTTACTTTACTTTTCCACTCTCTTTCTTTGGTTAGGATCAAGCCATGTATTATACAAAATTAAATTTATTGTAAGACCATAGAATTTGATAGAATTAATAGATAGTGAGGTAATTAGTTTTTTTTTTTTGGAATAGAATTTTTCGTTAATATTTTAATTGATTTGCAGCTAATAAGATGTTGGAAAAAAGATGTGTGGATGTCCCGATATGGAGATTTGAGAGATTGACTATGGGCGATTTTAAAAGAGATAAAGACAGTCATTAAAAAAATAATAAAATTACCTCTTATTTTTCTTTATTTAAATAAAAAATTCCTGTAGCAACAATATCTTACGTATATATACAAGAATAATCAAGTTGTTCCTACATATGTCTCATATTCATGGGGTAGCTGGTGACAATTTATTCATGCAATTGCTTATGCTTTTTTTAATTTATATACCAATTTGTTTTTTCCTAAAATCCTTTAAAGGTTTGGTGATTGTTTTCTCGCATGAGTGTGAGTTGTGCTTTGATTATTGCATCTTGTGCCTTTTTACTAAAGTTGTACCATTTAACCTTAGCGATATCTTCCTTTTTCAATGAAATTTATTCAAGTTTATTAGAAAAGGACATTTTCTTTTTGTGTTAACTGCAATATACAATGACAGTGAGTATGCTGTAAATAAAAATTGATTTCACACTGCAAGACTTTAGAATATCGCATAGCAGAATAAGTTTTAGGTTTTAGCTTCTTTAAATTATTGAAAGTTTAGTGACATTCGATGGCATTGATACGACTTAATTTAAGAATTTAGGTATAGGTAACAACCTTTTTTATTACACTTCACTTAATATCATAGACGCTGGATAAACGATTCATGTGGCAATAGATTTGGATACGTTGTTTGTAAGTATAACATTTGAAAAACAATGCGTTAGGTATTGCCGAAAAGTGTTTTTCTAGTTTGATCAGCAAAATATTTTCTTTATAAAAAACATATTAAAAATAAGTTTTGAAATTTTACCACCTTTTTTTTGAAAAGTTACTTTTAAAAATAATATGATTTTAGAAGTTCAAAGAAACAAACTGTTATTATTTTGTCTTAAACAACTATGATAGGACTTTAAAATTAGTTACAATTTTACTTTAAATAAACCAAACAATTAGTTTTAGTTCCATTAAACATACAGTTTTTAGCAATTTTGATCCATCTAAAATTATGAGTAATGAGTATTTTTAATAGCTAAATTATGGGGAAAAATCAATATTCAAAATTTTAAAACAATTTAAATTTTTTTTATTATAAATATAATTTTTGGTTGAAACATACCATATAACTATAATGTATGTCATGATTTTTTTTTGTTGTCCAATTGATTTAGAATTAAAAATGCACCCAACAAGTTAATGAGAAACTAAATCATTGAAATGCTTAGAGATTAACAATTTTCACGATGATATTATACATGTAAAATATAATGAGCCAATGGGTCCCTAAACCCGTATTGATACTCAGAATTCAAGTTTAGCTTTTAGAAATTAAGGATGACTTTAAAATTTATTTTTTTAAACATAATTTATTTACAATAATAATAAATAAAGCATAACACCAGATATTCTCAAATAATGGCAAACAAACATAATGTTGCATGTACTATACCTTCAATTGCAGTATTATGCATGCCATTTTTTTGTAAGCAGCCATTTGTACTAACACTACATACATGTGCATTGCACGTACACTAAACTAGTAATTGAAAATCAAACATAGCACTAAGTCAACAAATACCCACATAAGGAAGAAAAATAACATACTATCACCACCTCACAAATTCAAATACAAGTGCCTATCAGGTAAGCATATTACATATATATATATAGAGAGAGAGAAAGAGATCTAACTCAAAAGTTATAGTTACCAATTGCATTGCCACTACAATATTCAATTATATCAAATAACATATTCCCCTAAGGATACACATACCACTTATTTTCAACATAACTTATCACACTAGTACACCAGTCCTACACCTTTTATTGACCTCTACTGGTTAGAATGACACTGTTCCAACCTTCCAAACATCACCAAGATACTAAATGGGAACAAATAATCCTAATTGTAATTGTCGAGACATCAACGAGAATATGCTAGTTATAAATAGAATTCAACTCAGGGAGACAACACTAAAATAACACGACAGGAGAGAAGAAAGTGAGACTGATTCCTAGGTGCCTTGTAGCTTCCTACAGATTTAATGTAGTAGTCAACAAACTAATCAGCAAGACGCTACTCAAGCTTTTCTCTTATAACGAGGACCGATAACTTGCATTCTACTACCACTTTTGATGATTCATTTCATAAATCCTGTGGGCACCTACTCAACCCTACCCTAGATAGAAGAACCTTTACCACCCAAATATTTAATTAATGAAGAAGACAATTTAAACAACTTTAAGTACAAATAAATTAATAAATAAATAGATCGCTTATTCAAAACACATATCACATAAATACATTGCGTAAGTAAATTAACAATTCTCTAGAGCCTAATTTAAACCAGTAAAAGATCACTAAACATATGAAAGAATGGCCTAAGAGGAAACATATATGTTAATGTGATGACATAAGAGGAAACATATATTTTAAGATACGATGCAAGGATTTGCTGAAGAGGAACCATTGCCATGCCTATAGAAAATCCAACTAACATGAAATATGGCTATACCCCCTAAGGAGATATAGTAAGTATAGTATCAATAGAACCCACGTACTGGTAAGTATCATCGGTCAACTAGAGTTAGAAAAAAATAATATCAATAGAAATTAGGGAGGGATCATAACAGTAATAAAATCTCAAACAACTGAACATTACTAAGTCTTTCAACAATTTTCTCAACTCTCACCTTACACCATTTCTTTTATAATTCTATTAACCTTTACCTACGTGACCAATTAATGACAAATCCCTAAGTGCTACCAATGGTAATGTTATTTATGCATTCACCTTCCTTAAAAAATACCTACACTTCTACACTCTTGACAAGACTAAATGTTTTCATCAAGCCAAGAGTAATAAGGCTGTGATTCTTGCTTAAAAAATAGGACATCCCACTATTATTAAATTGAATAATCACTGAAAAAGCAACTATTCTCTCTCTCAATTAGACAATAATATTTAGACAAGGTAACACAATACCTCAGACAAAATAACATGCATAGAAAAGATACAATCTATTTAAAAGCCATGACATACCTTACATCCATTTACTCATATCTGTCAATTACGCTCAAGCAAGCCTGCCCGTAATAATAACTATAATATATCTGCCAACATAATAATATGAATGCATACACAAGGTGTACACACATACTAAAATCATCAAGGACCCTAAACTATGACTTGCATGGGGCGATCTTAGTTCATGTACTAGTTTTGGCATGACACCTAATCCAATAATAGTGTCAGCATAACACTCAATCCCAGTATCATCCAAATGTATTATCTCAAATCCAATGCTCAATTCATAATGATAATCATAATTACAAGTAATTCCCCAAATCCTAATCACAAATATTCAACTTACATAGAATCAAAGTCAAACTAGGTCAATACTACCATTAAGGTACTTATACATACCCATCAGCAAAGATCATTACCAATCGATTGCTATCTATACTTATCCTAACACCCAAATCTATTTTATGAGAATCATAGCCCTAATTCTTTTCCTTGTCTTTATTACTTAATATTAATTCTAATATGAGCAACTATACCCTAATTGGTTTCACCCACAACACCTCCTCTTAATTTTTCTTAACACACTATAACTATCCTTAAAATTTACCAACCTCTCCTTTCACTATAAACTTGACTATACTCACTCCTGCATCCATTACCATCAATTAAGACACATAAAAAGCCATTCTTATTCACTAAAAAATCTCACCATTACCCTAACCATTTTAACAAACTCAAAGCCACTCATATTTACTAACCTACCTCTATTTTGTTTAAGTATCATAACTTTTTGACATTTAAAAGTTTAACATAGTTGAATAACTCAACATAGATCCATGAATCCATCAATTGATTATTCTAAGTTTAGTTTATTGTCCAACCAATCCAAACTCTATGCCCATAATCCTAATCATGAAATCTTCTATCATAATGATTGTTATCACATGCGTCTAACCCAAGTCTACTATAATTTAACCATAACCTACCTTATATGCAATGGTATAAAAGTTCTATTGATATGATGAGTAAAGAGTCGTTCTTCGTGTGGCCTGTCCTTTTTTATTGTTGGAATTTTTGTTAGGAGATCTTTGGTAATAACCCTCTCAGAGCTTGGCCTCTAAAATCTTCGAATTCTAAATATAGGGTTCACCCGAGGTATTTTTGAATAAGGCAGTGAAATAAGAGGACTTATTTGGGGAAGGTTTAATGAAACTTTGGATAGATCACTTCTTCACCGTAACTACAATGATAAAAATGTCACTGTAACGGTAAATCTGTCACTGCAAAAATGGGTTAGCATATCTAGCCCAATATTGTGGATTTGACTCAAATTTAATTTGGGACATGACTTCCTTCCCCCAAAAATAATTCCTATTACATTTGAAATAAAGATTTTTCATCAAAGCAATTTTTTGTAATGATTTTTAACATAGCAATGATTTGGATGATTATAATTTTTGGCCAAAGAAATGTTGATTTATATAGTGCATTGCAGTTACTCAATATGAAGAAATATCTTATGTGATATAAGTATTCTTGAGGGTTTTAGAACAGAAAAATGATGGATTTGGTGGGCTTTTTTTGAATGAGGATACTAGAGTAAAGAAATTGATGAATGAAAATGAAAGTACTAGTTAACACATATGAAAGTCAATAACTTGGAAGCTACCAAATGTTTCACCTATTAAGAATAATGGATATTGAAATTGCCTTCAATTCTAAAGATTGATAGGTTTTTAGAGGATCTTGTACTCATGACACCAAATTTTAGGGTATACTCATTTGTTGCGCTAATAATTTTGAGATTTTGTTTTAGGACTTATTAACGGTTTACACAGTTACTTTTTCTTGATAAATAATAATTGAACTAGGTGTATGTGACATAATATATATATATATATACATATATTTAAATTATCTAATTATTAGGCCTATTGGGTAGACGTTCTCAAAGGGTCGGCATGACCCTTGGATTTCGATCGCCATGTTTGTTTTCTCAAAGTAAAAGAGAAAGATGGTATTAAAACAAATTTAGTATTAATTATTAACATTAATTTGAGTTTTAATATTCTTAAAAAAATTATTATTAATTTGAAAAGCAAACAACTATTTTTGAGAATTGAAAATGAGTAAAAAAAGAAGAAAAGAAGACAAACACTATAATGGAAGAATCAACATTAGTATCTCAAAAATATAAAGTACATTACTATTTTGAGATCCTTGTCCCATAAAAATGGATAGCTAATATTTCATGTAGAAATAAAATATTTATTAAGGTATAAAGAAAATATAAAGGGGTGACTAACAAAGATAATCGCAAGCACAAAATAGTCCGTCAAAGCCAACCTGCTCAATGCATTGACCACTAGCTTTGGGTCCAAATTTTTGCTTGCAAAATGGTAAACATTTTGGCTCAACTTTGTTTTGATCGTACAATATTTCTGGATGTATTTGATAGCATGTTTCTGATTCAACAGGTGAAATCATTGTTCCAACTGCATTAATAAATAAGAATGATCAAGAATGAATATTAATATTATTAGATAAGTTTTATAATATAATAGATAACATATATTAAATTTAAGAGTTACAAAAAGTATAAAAAATTGAAGGTTCTTGATTACCAAACAACAGAGCAGCAACGAGAAGGACACAAGTCAAAAACTTTGCCATCATTTTTTCTAGACACATAGTTTACATGTAGTCTTATATAGTCTTTTGGTGGAAACAGTGAATAATCAATCAATCAATGAGTGTGCTTTTATAGGTTGTAAAACAGCTATTGAGTGAGATAAAGTCAAATTTCTATGACTAAACTTTAAAAATTTTAAACATATAATTAGATTTTAAAAGTTAATTTATTAACATAGGTGAATATTATCTCGGATTCAAATTCTACATGTATTTATTAGATTTCTCAAATTAATTATAGTTTGGACCACTTACTATAATATACATATAGGTTTAAGACACTTTTAACATATTCTGCAACAACCCATATATTTAATTTTATATTTTTATGCTTTTGACCATTTTATCTCTCCCCATAGTTGTAATATATTATTACAGTCTGCGGGAGTGTATGACTTTATTTGTGAGGTAGTTGTTGTGTTTGAAGTGAGAATTTCATTTTGATGGGTTTTGAAATTGATAAGATTGACTTTAGTCATCTTTTAGTGATTTAGACATCATATGATGATCCTGTCAATTTCGTTAGCTCTAGAATGTTATTTTTGAATTAGCAGCATTGTTGGTTCAGTTATCTAGGTTTTCAAATAGATGTCAAGTAGTCTCGAGGCCTGGAGTTGACTTTGGTCAATATCCATTGATAATGACATATGTTTAAAAATTTGGCAATTCCATTATTTTGGAATTGTAATTTGGTCTGGTAGCATTGTTTATCTATGTTCACTGAATTTCAAACCAAATTGGGGGTCCATTTAGAAATTTTGTAGACCTTCTTTTTTGCTGGTGCAGTAACGGCAACTGGAACTAGAATTACTCCTTTGCATTTGTGAAGCCTTAACCAAGCAATATACACACCTTGAGTTTCTGTACTCTAGCATGATATACAATCATTATAATCCAAGAAATATGATTCGTAATAAAATATTATTTGAAGAGTCATTTAAAATACCTAAAACACCACAATTATTATGATACATGAAAAATTCGTACGAAAACGAAACATCACGAAACCCATCACTAAAATGATGGATCTCTCATAGTAGTGAGACTAGATAGTTTCAAAATGAAGGAGGTGAGATTCATTTATTCTGCTTCCCAACTCACAAAATTCTCTCAACTTTTCTCTAGCAATCTATTTTTCGACAACATTTCTAAAGCAAGTCTTCATCCTTACTACTTTATTTATGCGTTTAACACCTTAGAATCATAGAAATTAGTATAGAAAGTTAATTTTCGGCATGATTTTGGGTGGAACTTTAAATGTTTGAATTTTTTTCTTCTGTGAATAAATTTAAGAAACATTCTATACTATATTATATTTCTAATGCTACTACATTATTTCTTAGTGGTACCAGCTCCATGAATACGAATTGTCATTGCAGCGATGCTATTTAGGCGAAGCTCTATCACTGCAGTGATAGTTGGGAAGTAGCCTTCCTTGTGTCACAACCCAAAACACGGCCTGGCCATGTTGGGCATTATAGCTAACCAAGGCCGGATATAACCCCCTTAGCCTAACCTCAAGAACATAATAAAGTAAATAGCGAAAGCTAACCACGACAATAAAAATGTTATATAAATCCAAAGGAAATATAGAGAATCAAAAAAAATCTTTAATAATATCCCAATACAGTCCACAAAAGCCTCTAATCCACGAATACCAACTAAGATGGAACATTTCCCCAACTGTGTAAAAGAAATCCGCAAGTACTAGAACTAAAATAAAGGAAAACTAAGAGAATGACTAGGCCTTCCAAAAGATGAAGGCGCACTACTTCACAGTTGATAAATAGGAGTACGAACCCACCTAACGTTGCACAAGATCATAAGAAAATCCCTCAAAAACTAAATCATGAAATGATGTAGCATCCAAGGACGGTTTGTATAGCAAGTACTAGTATGCAACCCAAGGGAAAAAATAATGCATTTACAAAAGTTCACTAATAAAAACTTGCACAACCACATATAGATAGGATGGCTAAGTATGGACAATGGACATAAAACATGACTATTTAACACATTATCCTGAAAGTATATCTCATGCCTACTTTCCAGGGACCAATGTTCTATATGGGTCTGGCTTCCCTTGCCGAAAGGGCCCCAGTCCATATTAGTCACATGTTCAGATGAATGGCTAGAGACACCAGGGCTATAGCCATCCAAATATAATTTGTGCATCAAACACAATGGTCATAGACCCCCAACATTGAAAAATATAGTTTCTAGTATTGGTCCCCCCTAGGACTACACATTCTCGGTGAGCTACATTATTCTTATTAAGCCTAAAGTAAAAAAGGATTTCACATAAGCAAACCATTAATCATGGAGTCTTTATTAAGGCATTTTCCAACTTGATATCGCTATACCACAAGGCTTGCAAGATATTGCATTCAGGCCAACCCACAACCATAATCTATTTATCCATTTAGACTCTTAATTTTATTTTAAGATAAAAAACCATAGCCACCAAGGGCATTCCAGAGCCTTTTTATCCTTTTTTTCATTTAATGCACTAAAAAATTCTTTTATAAGATGATTTAGATTAGGTAAAATCCATATTCAAAATCAATATTATAATATGAGTTGAGGGTTATGCCATTTCTATGTTATAATTCATCAATATTGTGAAACCTAGTACCAAAATCCACAATTTCACAAATTACATGTAATGACTCTTCAAGTCATTTTCCATTTTTCTACTTATTTTCATTGTTAGAGATTTTTCATAGCTTTCTTAATTCATTTATGCTTTGCTGGGACTGAAACTTTGATTATAGGCCAGTTCGTCTATTTTTTAGAGCCAATTCCCTGTTTAGAAGTCTTTGTTGTTTCCAAATGGCCATCAGGCAAAAACTTTAGAAAAAAATCTCTTATGAAAAATCTAACTTCCCCAAAAGATCTGGAATATAGATTTTAGGCTAGGTAGACCTTTAGTTTGGGTCTTGAGACATCCAAACTCATTTTGAACTATTGGTTGGAAAGTTGAGAAGTTTGAAATATGGGTGTGGGACCCACATTTGGTTGACACGATCTTGGATGAAAATCCAAGTGTGACATTGTATCTGAAAAATAAATTTAGTTTGGTTACATAGTTTGTTTATGTATAAAGGATTCCAAATAAATCACAAGCAGCCGGTCGAGCCCATTTTAAGACTTGGAAAATTTCATGCATTAGGTTTTCTGGTGAACCGCGATTGCACCTCCTTGAACCCCAATTGTGACTCTATGTGAAGAGGAGATATTGTGATTGTGAAGAGATGTCATGATCTTGATCCTCGAGGTCATGATAGCAAGTCCTGAGTACTTCGACTGGGTATAAAATAACCATATTTTCATGAATTTGGCCATTTTCACCACTTCCTTGAGAGTAAAAACCCTAAATAGTATGTTAACTTAAAATTGAAGCTTTTTGATTATTGGAAATCATGCGTGTAATTCCCTACAAAATCCTCTTCCAGTTTGAGCCTTAGAGCATATTCAGTAAAGCAGAAATTCGAGTCTAAGAGTTTTAGAAATATCTTCCCAAGTTTGAAATACTTTGAATCATGTAGAATTTCCCTAATTTCTACTTTTTGTCATGTAGAGCATTGAATAAGCTTTCCATCGATACCAAATTCTCCCAAATCGGACACTCGCGTGAAGAGTTAGAGCCATTTTAGTGAGATGTATGCCACCTGGAACCTTAGCGCATCTCGGAGCCAGCCAACATAAAAATCGTCAAAATCCAGTGAGCCTCCTAAATTCCACCGCATCGTGGTAAATTTCCAGCTTCCATCCAAGATAGCAATGCTATTTCCACCGCATCGCACCGTCGTGCAGTTTCCTAATTGTCTATTTTTCCAGTAAACTGGCGTGATTATGGCGCGTTGCGCCAGTATGAAAAATCGGGATTTCAGTTTAATTCTAATGACTAAAAGGGGATTTTCCCAACCCCTAGATATTCCCCGTTTACACAAGAATTGGCCTCATTTTCTCTCTTTCCCCAACAAGAATTAGGGTTTCCAAAAAAATTAAAATCTCATCTCTTCTTCGAGAAAAAATCAAGAAAGATCCAGAGAAATCCAGAATCTCTCCAAAGGCCTTCAAGAAAAGTGTTTCACCAAGGTATGTAGATGTTGATTCTTGGGTCCCTTTCATCCAAGTAGCTTAAGAACCCTTTTTAAAACTTCAAGATTTTTGTGTTTATGAGACTCCATGATTTGTATAAGTTAAAATTGATGTTCCTTGCGATGTTGAGTTTTGATTTATAGTTGTCTACAAGATTTATGGGATTTGGACCTAGTATGTGGAATTCATAAGATGTTGGTGATAAATCCTCTTGAAGTTGTTTTCTATGTGATGTGTTCATGTCATTTGGGTGTAGAAATGGTTGAATAAGCGCAGCATGTCCCCCATAGGTTTGATAAAAACTTAGGTAAAGCATAAGGACTAGTGTATTATGTTGAAGATGAAACCCGAAGTTTTGAGTTAGTCCATGTATGCCTAGTGTTTGATAAAAAGTCTTAGTGAATGAATTATTCCATGATGGTAAGAAATCCCCAAATAAGTATGAACCCGTGCGTATTTAGTGATTGTTGAAGGAACTTAGTGATCAAGTGGGGATGTGATGGAAGTAAATTCCCCAATTATGTGCTCTTTTATATATGCTAAGCTTTTAATACATGCCAAGTGGTTAGCAAGTAAGTTGATACATGATAGTATGAAGTTTTCCCCAAATCATATGATGTCCAAATACATGTCAAGATTGATTAAGGTTTGAAGTAATTGAGGAAAGACCTCGTTGAATGGAGTATGATCTAGTTGCATGTTTCCCCTATGCTATTTATGTTTATGATTCCTAAATACTTGAAGAGATGCTTTAATGATAATGATGATGAATGTATGACTGTGATGATGAATGAATGATTGTGATAATGATAATGAATAAATAGTTGTGATGATGGAGGAATGATTATGCTTTATTTTATGTTATCGAGTCCTGGTGGTATTTATACCCGACGATTTAGCTGCTGTCTAAAGCCTGTGTCAGTTTCACAATAAATCCAGTCGAACCATGATTCTCAGAACTCAGTGAACTATAGAACACTATATCCTCAAACAGTTGCAAAACTTAAGAAAGCTTAAAAATCTCAGTTATCTCTATAATCTCCGTATCACTAGTGATCTAGCCTCAGTCCTGTAATCAGCTCAGATCCAATAGTATGCAAGTGTTAAATTCTAATCTCAAAAGTGACTGAATAATCTATTCGAGCTTTATATCATCAGTCAGATATCGTGATTCAGTACCGTGTCCGTCAGATATAGAACTAAGTGATCTTAGCGTAACTCAGTCAGATCTTTTGAGAAACATGATCAATATTTGATTCAGTATAGTTGTGTTTAGTTAAGAATTTAGTCATAGTCTTTCAGTTGGGCATAGAAACTATCATCGAGCAAGGGAAGGAATGGAGGCTTCTGCCATTAGAGAGAAAGAGGCCGAAGTCATTAGTAGCAATCCCTGACCTCCAAACTACATAGCCAGTGCAGGATATAGGATTCACCATCAGGAAAAGGCTGTCACCTCCAGAGCGAGAGCATTTGACTATTATATTACATTAGGTTGACTGCCCGGTAAGGTTCATCCGACAGAGAGGATTGAACAGACAGAGGTCTTTACCCGTGGCATGGAATTGACATCCTTTTAGCTGGGGTTACAGGTTGGACCCCACCTATGGTAGGTTGGGGCATGTCGGTTAATGGGACTCACATGGGGTTTTGATGTCATTTTTGGACCCAAAGAATAATGGTGCAATATGGGTATTGTTATTCTCGTATTGATGAGTAAAATGTATTTTTGATAGCTTGACATCTTGAAAGGCTTCAAGGAAGGTAAAAACAAAGGTTTTGTGATTCATTGAGCTTTCTTCGGCATCGAGGTAGGCTAGGTTTATCCTTTTTTAGATTGATCTATGCCGTATTATATTTACAATATCTTGTTAGTTGAGATGGGTTTTAAGTGTTGGTTGCTAATATGCAAGACTTGGGTGTAGTTGGACCGTTTAAGACATTTGAAACCATAAAATTGGAATATTTATCTTCTTGCCTTAAACCTTAGTGAATTAAACTTTATGTCTCATGTTTGGGATAAGAATGCTTGGAACACACTTGTTATATGGGATTTGTAACACCTAGAGTCTAGTATCTCGGATGCTACACAGTGCGAAAAATCTCGAAGGACTACTAGCTAAACCATGATTGATATCTGTATCTAAACACTGGCTAATAGTAATATTATAATAATAACATAACTGAAAAAAATGCAAAAATCTGGCAGAAAACATCCCATAAGGTTCAAATACTAAACAATACTAAATAAAACAACGTCTGAACATATATGATAATACCAAGACTGAAATAACTGTCTTAACATGCTATAGTCTGAAAGCCTCTAAACTGTCTAATAAGAAGTTGATGGGAATGTCCCCAATGAACTACGTCTACTGAACTGAATGTGATGAATAAATGAAATAAGATAACATCCTCGGATGATGAGGACTCACTGCTAATTTATATGCTGAACGTCTGATCTTCTAAGGATGCTTTGGAGCTCATACGTCTGAACCTATGGTATAAAACACCATAGCACAAAAGAAAAATATGCATCAGTATGTGTGAATGCACTAGTATACAAAGTTAGGTAATGTTGAATGCAAGGGTTGATATGCATGAACTATAAATGACTATATATCATGAGAATAACTATATGAGAATACATGCATGACTACATTGACTGTAACTAAAATCATGAGCATTATGGATACTGAGTTTCACTGATAACATGGATTACTAATAACTGATATAACTAAAAACTGAGTGACTGTCTCTGGCAGTCCTGATTCTAATGGAACAAGCTGAGTTTCGTACTAAGCTGAGTGACAGCATTTGACAGCACAAAAATCTATAGAACTATCTAAGTTCTATTACTGAGACTGAGACTGTGACTGTGGGAGGTAGTCATCTAACCGACATACCCATAATAAGATATTATAACCGTGTTGGGGTCCAATTTGTAACACCAATTATAAGAGTATCAATACCGCGCCACTAGTAAGGACAAGCTGTGAGTGAGCCTCATCTGGCAGTGTCCCCTAAGGAGAACGGTGGGAAACTCATCTAGATATGTTAATCAACCTCATCAACCCTCAAATGTCAGTGTTTATGTCTCAACCTATGCTGGCTACATAGTTCTGGAATGTAAGGATTGCTTCTAAGGGTCACACCCTCTACTTTTGGTGTGTGTCCTCATCCCTGGGTTTGCTCGGTGCTGAATCCTACTCCAAACTGATTAAATTGAGATAAAGTAGACTTATTTTACTAAGTTTTGTGGACTAACTAAATATTACTAAATTTTGTTAGCTAAATGAGTTCATGAGATTACTGAGTTTTCCTCAGTCATGTGACTGACTGAATTCTAATGAGTTCTGAAACTGACTGAGGATACTACTGATCATGGCATGACTGAAATTATCATGAAACTAACACTGGCTCTAGGAACACATCTAATTTATCGGGTATTAAAAATGCCCCCAGGACTCTATAGAATGAAAGTAAATAAGATATGACACTTCTTGAACCCATATCAATTGCCAATAATTTATAAGACAATCATTAAAGGATTTCATAATGCACTTGATACTCATAGTCTTGTACATGTATAGGGATACATTCCAACATTTCATAAGTTCATAAATATAGTCTCATGAACACTCCATCAAATCATCAAAAGAGATAACATAAGAATGAGAGTCATTTTGAACATATAGTTATTGCCTAAGTTCATCATTTAGATCAATAAAGGATCATAAAACACAATTCTACTAATTTAGGCATTTTATCAGACACATGGAATGCATATACTTAGGCTAGGGCATGAACATTAAACAATTACATCATGGCTACATTAATCAACCCAATTTAATGAAATTCAATCCACATGCTAACATAATATCAAGAAATACATAAAGATTCCATCATGAAAACCATACACAATTAACAACATAGATACAATTTCAATCCACAATATGAACATCATTATTTATGTTTTAAAAATGGTTTCTTGAACTCCAAGGATGAAAGGGATCCTTGGATAAACACTTTACATACCTTGGCGGATGATTTCTTGAAGATTGATGGAGGAACGCTTGAATTCTTGGATTGAAATTAGTCACCTAGGGTTTCTTGTTTTTGTGAAATTAAGAAATAATAAATGTATTTAGCAAAAAGAGGGCTAAAATTTGTGTTATGAGGGCTGAAGGTCGGGGGAAAATGACCTAATTACCCTTAAGGATGCAATCATTTAATGACTAAAATATTGGCACCGATACATTAAGCGATGTGCTATGTCGATGACATAAATACAATATTCGATGCATCATACCATGATTGCGCCAAGCCTCAGTACTTTTGACTTGCAATTCCTGCAACAATATTAACCAACATGATAGGTGATGCGGCGCGCCAAGATCGTGTTGGTCCACTATTTTAGACTTCTAAACCTGGTCTAAATGAGGTCAAAAAAATCCAAAACTTGTCTGGGAACACCCATTGACTTTACTGATCATGAATCAACAAAAATATAGACCTTAAAAGGATATTAAGGTCACAAAATAATATTGCCAACTTTTGAAGGCCAAAAATAAACCATGTATGGAAATTTAGCTAGAATTATCTAAGTCTGGGTCCCCTTGACAATCTTAAAGGATTGAATTAAGCTTAGAAGTTTTATAGGGTCTTACAATATCTCCCGCTTTCATCCTTGAATGAAACTGACTGAGATGGGTGAAATTCTAAGATGAAGTACAAGATGAATATGTATAACTAAAACATGACTACATAACTGACATTACTGACATTATCTGATGCATGATTTCATGACTGAACTGATACATCAATGCATGATTGAGAGTACTGATAAGATGATTAAGCATATCTGATGTGTGAATACATGACTGAGCTGACTCATGAACATGCGATGCAATAGTAAGGATACCAATTTGATTTGGAAAACAGAGCACGAAACTGAATACCAAGTTTGTAACTGAAATCTAAACATGAAAGTGAATAAGCTTAAGAAAAGCTATTACCTTGGGCTGAGTCTGAATTAGTGGAGAAGAGGTGAGGATACTTGGTTCACATGTTTGCTTTTTCTTCCAAAGTAGCTGCCTCAAAGGACTAATTTCTTCAAAGAACTTTGTGTAGAGGGACTTCTTTGTTCCACAATATGCAAATTTGATAGTTAAGGATTTCAACTAGAATTTTCTCGTAAGAGAGACTGTTCTTGATATCTATGCCCTCAACAGGGACTACAGCTGCTGGGACACCTATGCACTTCTTCAGCAAGGAGACATGAAAGACTGGATGTACTGAAGCTAGCTCTGAAGGCAACTCGAGCTCATAAGTTACTTTGCTAAAGCGACTGAGAATTTTCAAGGGAGCAATATATCAGGGACTAAGCTTTCCCTTCTTGGCGAACCTCTTCATACATCTGCATATGATTTCTGTTGGCTCTAAGCTGTCTTGAGTCTCTCTCTGATTAACTAAACTTTCTCTAGGGTATTGAAGACCAAGTCAGGCCCTACCACTGTGGCCTCACTGTCTTTAAACCAACTGATTAGAGACCTGCACCTCCTACCACAGAGAGCTTCAAATGGAGCCATTTGAATACTGGAATGATAGCTGTTATTTTATGCAAACTCACCCAAAGGCAAATGGTCATCCCAATAACCCTTGAAGGCAATTGTACACGCTTGCAGCATATCTTCTAAAGTATAGATGGTCCTTTATTCTTGACCATTGGTCTGAGGATAAAAGGCCGTACTAAGGTGAACTAGGGTACCAAGAACCTTTTTGAACAGTTTCCAAAAATAAAATGTGAACTGGGTACCTCTATTTGAGATAATAGACAATTGAACACCATACAATCTGACCAAACCTCTAATGTAGAGTTTGGCGTAATCCTCGGCTAATTAAGAGGTATGAACTAGAAAGAAATAAGCTAATTTGGTCATTCTCTCTACAATGACCAAAATAGAATCATGCTGACAACTAGCACGAGGCAAATCCATCATAAAGTCCATGTTTACTTCTTCCTACTTCCAAGTAGGAATACTAAACTCTTGCATGGACCCACTTGGCATTTGATGCTCAATCTTAACTTGCTGACATATTGAGAACTTATCCACAAACTCTACAATGTCTCATTTCATCCCACTCCACTAATTGATCTCCTACAAATCATGGTACATCTTAATGGCTCCTGGATGAATAGAGTAGCGTGCACCATGCACTTCTGCAAGAATTCACTGCCTTAAGTCATCAATACCTGGCACACACAGACAACCCTGACAATGAAATACACCATCTCAACCTTGGAAGAGAACCTCTACTTTCTAATCCTTGACTGACTCTCTCAACTTTACTAGACTGGGATCTCTATCTTGCTTTTTCTTTACCTCGAAAACAAGAGATGATTTTGAACTATTCTGAACCCATAGACTACCTTATACTGAATCGACTAAGGGGACACCTAGTCTGGCTAACTGTTAAACATCCAAGGCTAGCTTCTTATTACATTCCTTAACATGAGCAACACTACCCATAGACAGTCTACAGAGAGCATCAACCACTACATTGGCCTTGCCCGGATAATAAAGGACACTCATGTCATAATCTTTCAAGAGATCTAACCACCTTCTTTGATGGAGATTAATATTTTCTAAGAGAATATATACTAGAGGATTTTGTGATATGTGAACATAGCTATATGCACACCATACAAGAAGTGCCTCCAAATCTTTAAGGCAAATACTACGGCTGCTAACTCAAGATCATGAGTAGGATAATTCTTCTCATGGGGATTAACCTATCTAGAGGCGTAGACTATGAACTTACTATGCTGCATGAGGAAGCAACCAAAACCTACCCTAGATGCATCGCAGTACATGACATACCCATATGAACCAACTAGAAAAGTCAAAATTGAAGCTAAGGTGAGTCGAGTCTTCAACTCCAAAAAACTCTTCTCGCATGAATATGACCTATAGAATTTGACTTTTTTTTGAGTCAATCTAGAAAAAGGGAATGCATTAGATGACTCCCTCAACAAACCATCTATAATAGCGAACCAAACCTAAGAAACTCCTGATATCTGATGGAGAGATGGGTCTAGGCCAGTTTCTAGTTACTTTGATATTTTGAGGATCAACTCTAATTCCTTCACCAAAAATGATACGACCAACGAATGCTATTGACCTTATCCAAAATTCACACTTACTAAATTTGGTGAACAACTGATGATTTTTGAGAGTCTATGATACTATTCTGAGATTGTCTCCATGATCATGCTCGCTGTGGGAATAGACAAGAATGTCATATATTAAGACTATGATGAACATGTCCAAGTACTTCTTGAACACATCATCAAGTCCATGAAAGCTATGGGGCCATACCGACTATGGAAGGCTATTTTTTGAATGTCACATTCTCTTACTCTGAGCTGGTGATAGATTGATTTATGGTCTATCTTATAAAAAATAGCTAGCTCCCTGAAGTTGGTCAAATAAGTCATCGATTCTGAGAAGTGGACACTTGTTTTTTACTATGACCTTATTGAGCTGATGGTAATCTATGCATGTTCTGAGAGAATCATCTTTCTTGCGCACAAATAAGATTGGTGTTCCCCACGGGGACACGCTGGGTCTGATGAATCCCTTATCTAGGAGTTTTTTCAACTTTTCCTTTAATTCTCAAAGTTCTGTTGGTGCCATTCTATAGGGCAGAATAGATATAGGCTGAGTATCTGGAAGAAGGTCAATGTCAAAGTCTATTTTCCTTTTGGGAGAAATTCCAAGAAGATATTCTGGAAAGACATCTAAATATTCATTCACTACTGGGACTAATTCAAGACTAGGAGTTTTGGAACTAGAGTCCTTAACTAGAACAAGATGATAGACTCATCTCTCAGATATCATTTTCCTTGCTCGAAGGTAGGAAACAAGCTGGCCCCTGAAGGCTGAAGTACTACCCCTCCACTCAAGGATAGGTTCATCTGGGACTGAAACTAAATAATTCTATTTTTGCAGTTGACTGTGACATAGTAGGAATGAAGCCAATCTATGCCGAGAATGACATCAAAATCAGTCATCTCTAATTTGACAAAGTCTGTTGAAGAGACTTTCTGAGATATCATAACTGGATAGTTCCTGTATACCTACCGAGCTATGATAGTTTTATCCATTAGGTTAGAGACTGAAAAAGGATCTGCTAGAATTTTAGGACTGACTCTAAAATGCACTGCTATATAAGGATTTACAAAAGACAAAGAAGCTCTTTGATCTACCAAAGCGTAAACATGCAAATGAAAGATTTGTAACGTACTAGTGACCATATCAAGAGAATTTTCCTAATCCTGTCAGGACTGAAGAGCATATAGACTGTTTGGGTGTTTCCCACTAGTGGCACTAGAAGTGGCATCCTACTGGTTTGAGCGACTGAATTGAGCTTAGGAATGGTTATACTAACCTTGAAAGCCTTACTGGGGACAATCTCTGACTTTGTGGCCTGGCTTTCACATCCAAAACAAACATCGCTGCCAGCTCTACATATACCCTGATGGTTGTTGCCATAATTCTAACAAAGAGGATAAGTTCAGACACTGCTAACACTTCCCTGAGACTTAGAGCCTGGCACCCTATCTTTATTACCATTCCTAAAATTAGAAATCAGAGCACTGGATGAGGAATGAGCTATAACTGAGGAATTTGGGCAAAATTGAGAATGATTTCGACCTCTTACTTTGGCTGACTTAAATTGAAGCTACCTATTCTAGCTCTCTTATTCTTTTTTTTCCTCTCCTTAATCTTCTTCTCCTTTATCTGTTGAGTATGGATCATAAGCCTAGCTATGTTCATCTCAATAATAAACATAGTGGTCCTACACTTCTTGACCACACTATCATTCACCCCAGAGACAAACTTACTCATCTTAGCCCTGCTATCTACCACCACATGATGAGCATATCTAGCTAATTGAGTAAACTTAAGAGAATATTCTTTCACATTCATGTTTCCCTAATTCAGATTAATGAACTCTAATATCTTAGCTTCTCTGAGCTCTAGGGGAAAGAATCTATCAAGAAAAATAATGGAAAACTCCTCCTATTCTATTGGTCCAACATCTTTGGCCCTCTCTGCTTTCAACTATTTGAATCATGTGTGATCCACATCCTACAATTAATATGCAGCTAGCTTAGCACTCTCACTAGCATAACTCCCATGATATTTGTAATCTTCTAAACCTGATAAAGAAATTCTTGAGGGTCCTTATCTGTCTTAGACCCAAAAAAGGATAGAGGATTTATCCGGTTGAAGTCCCGAGTTCTACCTATAATAGAATTGTTTGCTGGGTTGGCTGGAATAAAAGCTGGATGTTTATTATGGACGGAAACTGAATAAGCAAGAGTAGAAAATGCAACTCTAAATTCTGCATAGGAGACATATTCGCCTAAAGGATTAGGCTGATCGGGCAGAGGGGCTGGCTGATCCCCTATTCCTCTTCCGTAAGTCCTTTTTAGAGGCATTTTGTATAGGTGGAAGAGAAGGAAGGACTAAACTAAGAGTTTAACTGGAGCTCATGCTCACTCACACGACATTAATACTGAAAGAAGGGAAACTATTCCTAAAATATCTCATAGCCTCCTATATATAAATGTGTCCCATAATACACGCATTCGTAAGACTCTGCTATATGTGGCTTTTTAGACTTCCTAGGACACTATTAAACCTTAGGCTCTGATACCAAGTTTGTAATGCCCCGAGTTTGTACCCCAGATTCTACATGGTGCTAACGATCCCGAAGGAGTACTAGCTAACCCATGACTGATATCTATATGTAAGCACTAGATAATAGTAATATTTTCATAACAACATAACTGAAATAAATGCAAAAATCTGGAAGAAAACTTTGCATAAGGTTCAAAATGCTAAACAATACTGAATAAAACAACATCTAAACAAGGTATGATAATACCAAGACTGAAATAACTATTTGAACATGCTATTGTCTAAAAGACTCTAAATTGTCTAAATAAAGATTTGATGGGACATGTCCCCAACTAACTCCATTTACTGAACTTAATGTGATGAATAAATGAAATAAGATAACATCCTCGGATGATAAGAAATCACTGCTAATCTGTCTGCTGAATTTCTGATCTGCTAAGGATGCTCTAGAGCTCGTATGTTTGAACCTATGGTATAAAATAGCAGAGCATAAAAGAAAAGTATGCATCACTACGTGTGAATGTACTGGTATGTAAAGTGAGGTAAGGCTGAATGCAAGGGTTGATATGCATGAACTATAACTGATTGTATATCCTGAGAATAACTGTATGAGAATACATGCATGACTACATACACTATAACTGAAATCATGAGGATTATGGATGCTGAGTTTCACTGATAACATGGATTACTGATAACTGATATAACTGAAAATTGAGTGATTGTGTCTGACAGTCCTAATTCTAATGAAAGTAGCTGAGTTACGTACTAAGCTAAGTGACTGTGTCGGATAGTCCTGAAAATTGATGAACTAACTGAGTTCTATTAGTGAGACTGAGACTATGATTGTAGAAGGTAGTAATATAACCGACATGCCCCTTATAAGATATGATAACTGAGTTGGGGTCTAATCTATAACCCTAACTGGAAGGGTGTCAATACCGCACCACTGGTAAGGATAAGCTATGAGTAACCCTCATCTAGTAGTGTCCCTAAACAAGAATGGTGGGACCCTTATTTAACAGTTTTAATCCACCACATCAACCCTCAACTGTCAGTGTTAATGTATCAATCTATGCTAGCTATATTATTTTGAATATCAAGGATTGCTCCTAAGGGTCACACCCTATACTGTCAGAGTGTGTCCTCATCCTTAGGTTCGCTTGGTGCTGAATCCTACTCCCAACTGAATAGACACTAAAATAATTATACAGAGATAAATTGGACAGAGTTCATTGAGTTTTGTGGACTGATGAAATATTACTAAATTTTGTTAACTGACTAAGTTTATGATATTAGTGAGTTTTCCTGAGCTGTGTGACTGACTGAATTCTACTGAGTTCTAAAATTGACTGAGAATACTAATGATAATGGCATAAATGAGATTATCATAAAACTGACACTGGCTCTAGGCACAGAAGTAACTTGTCATCTATTAAATATCCCAGGACTCGATAGCATGAAAGTAAATAGGACATGACACTTTTTGAACCCATAACAATTGTCAACAATTCATAACACAATCATTGGGATTTCATAGTGCACTTGGTACTCATAGTCTTGTACATGAATAGGGATACATTCCAACATATCATAAGTACAAAAATCTAGTCTCATGAACACTCTATCAAATAATCAAAAAACATAACATTAGCATAGGAGTCATTTTTAACATGTAGTTGTAGCCTAAGTTTATCATTTAGATTAATAAAGTATCATAAAACACAATTCTACTTATTTAGGCATTTTATCAAACAGATGGAATGCATATACTTAGGCTAGGGCATGAACATTAAACAATTACATCATGGCTGCATCAATAA
This sequence comes from Capsicum annuum, assembly GCF_002878395.1. NCBI lineage: Eukaryota > Viridiplantae > Streptophyta > Magnoliopsida > Solanales > Solanaceae > Capsicum > Capsicum annuum. The sequence goes on from NC_061114.1 coordinate 199,516,744, forward strand.
CCCAATTTTATGATATTCAATACATATTCTAACATAATATCAAGAAATACATAAAGATACCATCATGGAAACCATACACAATTACAACATGGATACAATTTCAATCCACAATATGATCGTCATTATTTAAGTTTTAAAAATGGTTTCTTGAACTCCAAGGATGAAAGGGATCCTTGGATAAATACTTTACATACCTTGGTGGATGATTTCTTTAAGATTGACGGAGGAAGGCTTGAATTCTTGGCTTGAAATTAATCACCTAAGGTTTGTTGTTCTTGTGAAATTGAGAAATAATGAATGTATTAGCCAAAAGAGGAATAAATTTCGTGTTATATGGGCTGAAGGTTAGGGGAAAATGACCTAATTACCCTTAAGGACGAGGTCATTTAATGACTAAAAACTGGCAACCGGCTCATTGAGCAATGCAGCGCATCAATAGCATGGATGCGATACTTGACGCATCGCATTATGATCTCGCCAAGCCTTGATACTTTTGACTAAAAATTCTTGCAACAATATTGAACAACGCAATAGGTGAAGCGGCACGCCAAAATCACGTTTGTCCACTATTTTGGACTTCCAAATGTGGTCTAAACGAGGTCCAGAAAATCTAAAACTTGTACAGAAACACCCATTGACTTTCCTGATCATGAATCAACAAAAATATAGACCTTTAAAGGAAATTAAGGTTTCAAAATGAGAGTTGCCAACTTTCAAAGGCCAAAAATAAACTATGTCTGGAAACTTAGCTAGAACTTTCTAAGTCGGGGAGCCCTTGACAAGATGAAAGGACTAAATTAATCTTAGAAATTTTGTGGGGTCTTACAAAAGTGACCTTATCACTCATGCTTTGGGTAAAATTAGCCTTAGCTTCTTAAATGTAATACCCCTAAGTTTTTTAACTAATTTTATCCGAAGAATGTCAAGTGTTAGCTTCTTAATGGAATGATATTTATTCCATAAGGAATTTTCAAGATTTTCACTTTTTGTCTTGTGGGAAATTCAATAAGATTTTCATCGAATTAAAATTTGCTTAAATCCAATAACTGGGTAATAAGTTATGACTATTTCAAGTTTCCATCATAAAATAACACCTTATTGGTTAATGGAGTGCCGCACCACAAGCTAAAATGGCAATTGTCCTTTTCCAATGGAACAACACGATTTCCCCTACATACGCCTAATTTTCTGGTCACAAATAAAGTAGTAATGCGATGGATCCTCATCGTGTCATCCCTCTATTTCCAGTTGTCAAATTCCAGTGACACGGCACGATAGCACCGTGGCGTCCTAGGGGTCTAATTCAAGAAATTTTCTTTGAAATTAAAAGACACGTCTAGGGTTAAAAGGGTTAGTTTCCTACCCATATTTAATCCCTTAACACGTGATTTAGCCATCTTTCACCCAAAATATTCTAGTTTCTCTCAACTTTCTCTCAAGAACAAGCTAGGGTTTTAATTGGGGATTCAATTCCAAGAAAGTCTCTCTGTTAATCTTCATTAAATCAAGAATTAAGGTATTTAATTTGTTGATTTATGTGTCTTTTTCACCCATAAAGCTCAATAATCTCTTTTCTAAATCCAAGATTCTTATATTTATCAATGTTTATGATTTGATTGAACTGAAAAGTGATGTTCATGTTGTTGTTTGGTTTTATTCCATGTTATTGACTATTAATTACAAGAATTGATTTTTAATATGTGATGAATTACATGGTATTCATGATAAACCCTTCAATTTGCATGTTGATTGTTGTATCCCTGATTATTAGATGTGTTAATGATTGCATAACCAAAGCATGCTACTCATATGTTTGATTAACTGCCTATGTGAAGGAAAAGTACCATACTAGTATGATAATGTGAAACCTCCATTCATTTACAAGTTATGTATGCCAAGTGTTTTTATGAAATATCTTAGAGAATGGATTACGTATTGTTGATATTGGTCCCGTACTTCAGAAAGTCATGCTTCGTTAGTTTCCTTCAGTTGAGTACTGTGGGTACTTGTACCTAAGAAATATAGTTTTTTGCCTTGAATCAATCTCATGTTTTCAAAATACTCTCAGTCAAGCCATGTTTAGTATAATTCAGCCAGAGTCATGGCTCAGGAAAACTCAGTAATTTCAGTCAGTTATCAGATCTCAGTAATATTTCGTCAGTCAATGAAATTTAGTTAATTTAGTTCAATTTAGTAATCCATGTTCTATGTCTATTAAGATGGGAGTAGGATTTAGAACCAAGTAAACCTAATGATCAAAACACACACACTATTAGATGAGAGTGTGATTCTTAGAATCATCCTTGCATTCCAGAACTATGTAGCCAGCATTGGTTAAGACATCAACACTATCAGATGAGGGTTGATGAGGTGGATAAACCCTGTTAGATGAGGGTCCTACCATTCTCTTTTAGGGGACACTATCAGATGAGAGTCACCCACAACTTGTCCTTACTAGTGGAACGTTATTGACACCCTTCTAATTAGGGTTACAGATTGGACTCCAACTCAGCCATAATGGCGTATTAACGGCATGTCAGTTAAATAACTATCTCTCATAGTTTTAGTATCAGTCTCAGTAAAGGAACTCAGATAGTTCTTCAGATTTTAGGACTTTTAGATATAATCAACTCAAATATAGTACAAAACTCAGCTAGTTCTATCAGAACTTAGACTGTCAGATACAGTTGCTCAGTATCAGTTATTTTAGTTATACGATTATCAGTGTCTTATTTTATCAGTACTCAAACTCAGAAATTATGTTATCATGAATTCAGTTATAGTCTCTTATTCGTGCATGTTTTATCATATTCATATTAGTTAGTTAGCTAGTGTTGTTCATATATATGAACCCCATGTATTCATCCTACCTTTCATGCATACCAGTATATTCGAAGTACTATCTCATTTGTGCTATGGTCTCTTATACCATAAGTTTTGAATCACGAGCTCCAGAGCATTAGTAGCATCCCATTTTTCATAGTCGGAGTTAGCAATGAGTCCTTATCCTTCGAGGACATAATCAATACTTTATGTTATTATTTATTTCAACTAAATTTTACTAGACGGAGTTAATTTGAGACATGTTCCTTCAACTCCATATAAGATAGTACTTAGAGGCTTTCATATTCGATACAGACTTTAGTTGTTTTCAATTTTAATTTGGTATTGATATACCATACTATTCAGACATTCTTATTTAATTTATGATTTAGTGTGAACCTTATGGACTTACAACCTTTATTTCTGCATTTATTTAGTATATTATGCAGTATACAGGTACAAATATCAGTCATGGGTTAGCTTGTGGTCGTTTGGGGTCATGAGCATCGTGTAGCATTCTGTACTAGATTTGGGGCTTTACATTACACTAATGAAAGTTACCTTTGTTCCTATTGAACTTAGTTAACGAGCTTGAGTAGGATCTCTACCTTAGGGAAAATTATGGATTTCTACACATCTAAGAGTGGAATTAGATACTTTAGCCTAGTCCGAGGTAGAATTTAACTTAGAATGTATTTTGGGGATTTAAAAGTGGGCTCTTGACCCACCTTAAGTGAAGATTGATGTTTAGCTCTCCTGTAACTCTTATACACTTGTTGAATACTTTGAAATGTTCGTTAATGCCATATTGAGAAACTTGGCACAAAAGGGTTAATGTGACGATGACATTGGAAATAATGCTATGGATTATTTATCTAGATAATTGATTATGTTATGATGAGCTATTTAATATGCTATAGAATAAGACCATGCTTATGTTATTGATTAAGCCACTATTAGTCTATTATTCGTGCTATTGACTATGCTATTGCTTAAGCTTAAGATCGTGCCTGATAATTGTGCTAGTAATCATTCTAGAAATCATTCTTAATGACTATGATGTTAATTATTCTAGAAGTCATGGTTATTGATTTTATGTGAATTTATACTATTAACTATTTATGAAATCATGATGTTTGATTATAAGAACACTCATGTTATTGATTAGCCATTGGCTATGATGATGTATTGATACCCAATAAAGCCAAAGGATATTGTGATGATATATTGATACCTAGCAAGGATGGTGGATATTGTGATGATATATTAATGCATGACAAAATCGGAGGATATTATAATGATGTAGTGATATCTGACAAGACCAGAGGATGATTATGATGATACAATGCTACTCGATAAGGCCATAGGATATTGTGATGATATATTGATACCCGACAAAGACGAAGGATAATGTGATGATATATTGATACCCAACAAAAACGGAGGATGATTATATTGATGTGTCTATGTGTACATCTACTAATTCGAGTATGGCTATGCTCTATGTATAGAAATTATATGCTTATATATATATACACACTTATATGAAACTTGGGTATGTTGTTGATATTAGGGATGTCGATTATTGTACAAAAGTGGTAAATGCTTATAAAGTGGCATAGTTGATGATTAGTGCTAAATAAGAATTAGTGGTGAATATTGTCTAAGTGACTAAAAATGATTACTTGATAAGCGAGGTTTTGTCATAAAATGTGATTAGAATAAATAATGGTAGTTGATAAATGTTGGTTATTTAATAAATGATGATTAGTTAAAAGAAATTGAATAGTTTCTTGAATGATGACTAGAGGTCATATGATGTCTAGTAATCAAATGAATTATTTAATAAGATATGGTTAGCTAATAAATAATGACTAGTAAGTATCAATGACAAGATTGTTAAATGATGATAAAATTATGAAATGTTGTTACTTTGTCAAATGTTGGTAAATTATGAAATATCGGTAAATGAATGATTGATTTTAATTGTGGAATAATGGTTAAATGATGATTAATGTTATCTATAATGTTGGTTGATTGCTTTATTCCTCTCTTGAGTCTACTCTCCAATCGTACGGGAGGTTATGGTGAGTTCTTTACTTTTTTACCAATTGATGTATTGTAGCCATTTTTTAGTTATGTTTGTTTGTGTTGATGCTTGAGATAAGTGTTTATTCCACATTGTTTACTTATTATGCACAAAAATATTTGGATGTGTTGTTGCCTTATCATTATACTGTTATTCTGATGTAATTACTTATTATGTACAACAATGTTGGAGATGATTTAGGTTTATTTCTATTCCTTGACTTAGCTATGTTATCTTGTATTTTATATACTTATATCATGTTTTAGTTAGTCTCCCAAAGATGCCTACTAAGTACCCATTGTATTTGTACTCATCCTACACTTATGTACCTTTTTGGTGCAGATTGGAATACTAGTTACCATCATTAATTGACATTTATGAGGTGATTGATTTTTTGAGATAGATTGAGCTCTTGGAGTTAGAGTTTCCCATTTCCCTCTATCTTTATATTCAGTCTTTTGTTTTGAGGTGGATATATTGACTATTCTAGATGCTTAGGTTGTATTATTGTTATTAGGTCCTCTTGTACTGGCTCTACCAGGTCGTGGAATTGGTATGTTTGTATTGACTATTAATTCTATCTAGAACCTTTGTTATTTATAAATTGTGTTCATGAAATTATGCCTATGTTAGGAATTTCCTACCAAATTATCCCATTGCATTAGCTTCGGGTTATGGTTTGGATTACTTACTAGCAGGATTTAGTAGGTTTCATCATGACTCATAAATTGGGTCATGATAAATTGGTTTCAGAACTATGTTTCACTGTATTATTGGTAGAAGAGCAAGTGTCTAGCAGAGTCCTATTAGAAGGATACCGTCCATTTTTTATCTGCAAAAGGCTATGGGACATTCTTAGGAGTTTATCACTTCTTTTACTCTTTTCAAGATAAGAGTATAAGTTGGTTTGTATAGTATTCCATTGACTTTACTCTTTCATAGATGGCTAGGACACTTGATACCACTACATGAGGTAAGGGTCCTGAGGCTGAATCTAGGGATCCTACTACTTTTTATGGATGTCCTAGAAGTTGTGGACAACTATGTGATGTTTCCCCTACTAAGGGCCAGGATAGACTGCTTTTCCTAGATCTTATTTTCGCTCTTGAGATAAAGATTCTTCCACCACAACCCATGGTGGGCCATGGACTATCCCAAGCTCTATTGAGGTTTATTCCTTCTTTATTGCTTAGAGATTCATTGGTTTAGCTTTTATGTTCAGTTGGTAGTACGCCATCTAATAGTGCACAGTCTACTAAATAGAGTGGTACTGAGACAGGGGTGCAGTCAGTAGGTGTGACTCCCAAAGTTGTAGTTCCTCTAGCATTGGTAGTTTCTCAGTTAATTACTACTCAGCCAGTGGTTGCCCAGCCTACTATGTCTATCAAAGATCAAAAGATATTGGGTAGATTCTTGAGATTGGCTCCACCTAGGTGTTTTGGTACACCGAGTGAGAATGCATATGAGTTTCTAATTGCTTGTGAGGATAAAATCCATAATTTGAGCCTTGTTGAGACTTGTGGTGTGGATTACACCATATTTCAATTAGACTTAGATGCTCGACACTGGTGGAGAGGTTAGATGAATTCTAAACAAGCTGGATATTCTTCCTTATCTTAGACTCAGTTCTCTAAGATGTTCTTGGAGAAGTATATGCCTTAAGCCTTAGAGATAATTTGAGAGATTAGTTTATGATGTTGGAGTAGGGCTCTATGACAGTTGTTGAGTATGACACTCATTTTTCATGAGTTGGTTAGTTATGCCACTTATTGTTTGGACTCTATGTCTGAAAGAGTTAGCTATTTTGTTAGAGGGTTAGGACTTTCCTTTGATATGTCTACTCAAATTTTAGTTGTTCCAGGTAGGTCTCTTATTGAGATTTTAGATCACATTCAGGTGATGGAAGAGATGCACCATTCGAGTTGTGAGTGCCATGATAAGAGACCTAGGTTTTAGGGCAGTTTTAGTAATATCCCTAGTAGTTTTTGATTCAGAGGTGGTAGTTCTTACGATGGGTATTCTCTATGTCCAT
>NC_061114.1:199526687-199556970 GCF_002878395.1 Capsicum annuum
TAGATTCTAAGGGTGTTTTGAGATTTGGTGGATGCATTTGTGTTCTGGAAATCGATGACTTGATTTAGCTGATTTTGCATAAGGCTCACAACTCTATATATTCTATTTATCTCAGCACAACCAAGATGTATAGAGATTTGAGGCATCATTAATAGTGGAGAAATACAAAGAGATATGGGGATTCATTTTGGCGATGATGCTGCAACGATGAATCTATCACTACAGTAGTTTCCAACCCATGAATCCGAGTCCCTTTTTTTATAGGTCTTTTCAGAACGATATTATGCCATGAACACTTATTACCCCATTTGCATGTTCTAGCACGTTTAACAAAGTATACCCAAACACATTATTCTATATTATTTTATTACATAATTTTAAATTCTCTCCACTTATTTATGCTTAAACATTATTTCAAAAAGACTATATGTCTTAGGAAATTCTTAATATGTTAACCTTAGATTGACCACATAAGGATATCCAAATATATCATCAAAAACCAAATAGAAATTAAGGAATACTACAAATATCATTAAATCAAGACGTATCACACACACAGAAATAAAGACATACCCCGAAATCACATCCTATATTTACAATTTTTGGGTATTCCCTTTGAGCCACTCATCTAATATTACTCATAATACTAAATTACACCAAATTAATGTCTCAAAAAACCACATATCCAGATAAGTATATAACATTATTGTTACTTCATGATGTCTCCCTGTAAGTATAACCATTCACTTAGTAAAAGATTTACCTTTACCAATCATAATTGAAAATCATACATAACACTAAATGTAATACCCCAAAAAATTGAAACCAATATTAGAGACATGCACCAAGCTCATGCATAGTACATCATGGTTCTTTTATAGTTTTATTGGTAAGTTATATGTATATTGATGCTTCAAATAACTCCCAGCTATCAGACGAATAATAACATTCCTCAACGATTGAATTTTTGAGAAAGATATTGCCATAGTCAGATTCAAATGAGTATATCTCTCATTACACTTGGGATTTTTTATCTCATGACCTATCAACAGATAGATAATTGAATTAGATTTCCAACGATACCAATTTCTCCTAAATCCGATATCGGAGCAAAGAGTTATTCCTATTTTTACTCGAGCATCTTAGGATAGAAACTATTTGACGACATTTGTGGTAGCTTACCACATTTGTGACGCGCTAATATGAACGACGCCAGCCTTACGTAGAATCCAACCCCTGTGTGACAAAATTCATGGTAGCTTACCACATTTGTGATGCCCTACCACGAAGGTCGTCAACCTTAGGAAGAATCCAGCTCCTGTGTGACGACATTCGTGGTAACTTACCACAGTTATGACCCCCTACCATGAAAGTCATTAGCCTTAGGCAAAAACCAGCTCCAAAGTGACGAAATTCACGGTAGCTTACCACATTTGTGATGCCCTACCATGGAGTTCGTCAGACTACGGTAGAAACCATCAATTCCAGCTCCTATGTGACGACATTTTTGATGGCTTACCTCATTTGTGATGCCTTATCACAAATTTCGTCAGACTTGATTTTCAGCTACTGGGAATTTATTTCATTAGGGTATTTTGGTATTTTTCCTTCACTTCCCACGACTTATAACCCTCAAGGAACATATTATCTTCCATTCTCTTTAGTTAAAACATCTTAAAAACCCTCTCTTACACTTTTAACCACAAGATTAGGGTTTCCTCTCAAGATCATCTCCTCAGGACCAAGAGCATTATTTCCCAAAGTGGTTAAACCCTATTCAATAAAAATGAAGGGCAATCCTAAGGATTTCTTCAGGAACCTTCAGAAACATTAGATCTCTTTTAAGATGAAGATTTAAGGTTTGTGTACTATTCATCTATGGATTCAATTCATTCATAGAGTTCAAGAACCATGTTTTTAAATGTTATTTTGTAAACTTTTGTGGTGATATAAGCATGTACACGTTTATGATTTTTGTTCAAGTTTCAAGATGATATCTAAGGATGTATTTCATGGAATATATGTGATTATTGGTTGAAAATCATGAACTTTGGGTGGGTTGATGCAAGTATGAAATCCACCCGTGCCTTAAAGAATGCATGTAAGGTGTTTTATAAAATGCCTAGGATGTTATAAGTTCATATTTACATGATTTCATGATATGTAAATGACAAGTCCATGTTAGCGATACACTTCAATATGATTGCCCATGCTATTTATGTATTCTTATGGTGATGGACTGAAGTATGTTTGATGATGGAAATATGAATTTTGTGTGTGAATTATATCCATACTTTACCTACCATGTTTGAGGTGGTGATTAAATAAATACATGAAGTATACTATCCCCTACTTATGATATAGCGAATTGTGGACTCCAATCTTGTGATCAAGTTATGTCATATGTGACAGTTTTCTTCTATCGAGTCCTGGGGGTATTCGTACCTTAAAAAAATAGTTATGTTCCTAGAGCCATGTCATGTTGTCACGATAATCTCAGTCAACCTATAATATATATAACTCAGTCAGTCATGTGACTCAGGAGACCTCAGAAATCTCAGATCCCAGTTATCTCTCAGATAATAGTACTACTCCGTCAGTCAATGGAAGTCAATTAATCTGTTCATGTACAGTCAGTTGAATCATGTTTAGTCTCTCCAGATAGGAGTAGAAGTTAGCACCAAGTGAACTAACGATGGGAAATCACCTATATATGAGGGTGTGATTCTTAGAAGTCATCCTTGCATTCCAGAACTATGTAGCCAGCATAGGTTGAGGCATCACAGCCTGTTATATGAGGGCAGATAAGGTGGTTTAAACTGTTATATGAGGGTTCCCACCATTCTCACTAGAGTTACCAGTTATATGAGGGTTTCTCACATGTTGTCCTTACCAGTGGTGCGGTATTGACACCCTTCCAGTCAGGGCAAAAATTGGACCCCATCTTAGCCATAATGGAACATATGGGGCCTGTCGATTAAAGAACTACCTCCCACCATTTTAGTATCAGTCTCAGTAAAAGAACTCAAACAGGTTCTTAGATATCAGTAAACTAGGACTATTAGTTATGGTCAAATTAAGTTATAGCACGAAACTCAGAGAGTTCAACCAGATTCAGGGCTGTCAGATATAGTCATCCATGTTATCAGATCTACGGTTCCATCCATGTATTAGCGTACAGATTTAGCCATTACATACTCATGATCTTAGTTACTATGTATATATTTTTGTACTCTTACATTCATATCAGCCAGTCAGTAGTATTATTCCTGCACGTAAAGCCTTGCATTAGCCTACCTCACTCGTATACTCAGTACTTCAGTTGTATTGACATATTTATGCTATGGTGCTTTATTTTCATATTACATTATAGGTTTAGAGGCATGAGTCCCAGACCAGCAGTAGCAGTAGTATTCAGCATATAGAGTTGCAGTGAGTCCTCTTCATTCGAGAATGACGTTATTAGATTTATTCATTTATTTCTTCAACTCAATTTTACGGAGTTAGTGGGAGACATGTTCCTTCAACTCCTTATTTCAGACAGTACTTAGAGGCTTTCAGATTTACGCTCAGATTTATCTTTTAGATTTAGTTTTTAGTTAGTTTGAGTATTTTTCGACAATATGGATGTTATATTATTTCAGTTTAACCTTATGGCCTATTGTGCATGTTTTCCACTTTATTAAGTCATGAATTGCATTCTACAGGTACAGATATCAGTCATGAGTTAGCTTGTGGTCCCTCGGGGTGATAAGCACCGTGTAGCATTCTAGTTTAGAAAATCGAGGAATTACACTAAATCAACAAATACCTACATAAGGAATACACATAACATACTATCACACCTTACAAAATATTCAAATACAAGTGTCTATCTAGTAAGCATAGTTATAAATGTCTAGAGAGAGATAGATCAGTCTAATTTAAAATTTATGGTTACCAAATGCATTGACACTATAATATTCAATAATATCAAATAACATATTCGCCTAAGGATGCACTTATCACCCATTTTCAATATAACTTACCACACTAGTACAATGGTCCTATACCTCTTATTAACCTCTACTAGTTAGAATGACATTATTCCAGCCTTCAAAATATCACCAAGACACTATGTAACACCCCAGAAATACACCTTGGATGTCATATGATACTAATGGTTTTGAAAGACCACAAGCTAACCCATGAACTGGTACCTGTTATGAGCACTAAATAGTAATAATAAAATACACATATGTGGAATAACTTAATATGACATAGGGTTTTAAGTATTGAGAACATTTAAAACTCATAAAGATGATAATCTAACTAAATGTCTGAAGTTTTTGTAACCCTCTAGAATAGACTGAAAAAGAGTTGATGGGACAGGCCCAAACTAAGTCTAACTGTCTCACTAAAATGGAAAGATGAACTACTAAAATAACTAAAATAAATAACCATGTCCTCTATAGATAAGGAATCACCACAACTACTAGTTTTGATAGGTTAATCTGCCTAAGCGCGGTTACTAAACTGAGCATCCAAACCTATGATATAAGACATCATAGCGCAAAGAAAATGTATGCGATCATTACTTTCAATTTACTAGTATGTAAGATTAGGTTAGGATAAACTACATGGATTTATGTGCATGAGATAATGACTGAATGAATAGCATGAGATAACTTAGTTTAAATGCATAAAAGCTGCAAAATCTGAGAATGCATGACCAAGCATATAACAAGATTCTGAAATAGTCTAGAACTAAAATACTGAAATCTGGTAACTGAATAACTGATATTGTATGTTGATGAGTGGTGTTTTACCACTCATTCATACTCATTATTTGTGGACAATACCTTGATTTGAATGTAAAAATGAGACAAACATATGGTTAGATGCACTAATATCCACTCGATGCAGGCTAAAAAGCTAAGGAGGTCAAAATATATGGATTAGAGCTTAAAATGATAATGAGGAAGCATAAAAGAGTACATCTGAAGACCTGGATTGCATCATTCCCAGTTACCATAACTACGACCTCTAGCTGCAGTCGCGGTCAGTCAATATGGTAAAAGCAACAAGGTCTTGAAATCTAACTATGGTTGTGTAGTTGCAGTTGCAGTCCAATACATATGATCGTAGATCAGTGGAAACTGGCGCAAGGGCAGAATTGTAAAATATCATGGACAAATCCCAAGTCATATATAAGAAAAAACCCTTTCTTGTTTGGGTATTGCTTGTCTCACAATATAGTTTTGAACTTTCAGCTTGAAACCCTAATTGGGATAGTGTGTAATAAACTTTGGAGACTCAAATTTCTTAGTGTCTTATTGAAGAATGAATGTTTTGGTTGACCCACATGGTATATCTCACTTTAATTTCTTCATGGGTAGATAAGTAATTTAATCTTAGGATTATGTTGAATTAGTGTGTAATTATGTATGGGTATTATTGTGTTTGCATGGATTTTAGATGTTAAGTATAGATTTCACCATTGCTTGAGCTTATGAGTTATGATTTGAAGTGTGAAAACTCCAAATTTCCAAATGGGTTTGATGGGTGAAAGCTTTAAGCTCTAGAAACCCTTTGTCATCCTCAAAGTAGGGACTTAGGTGAATCTTAGGTAACCCATAACATCCTTTAAAGAGGGTTGTCGGGGGACAAGGAAATGGTGAACTAATAATTTTATGGTTTACTACCCTTTACAATCCTAGAAATAAGTGTTTAGGAAGTGTAAATCATGTCAAGAGCATCATCCTAGAAATAAGGATGCTTGGTTGATGTTTTAGTTGGTTACATAAACTCCACACTTATTAGGTTCTCGAAAGAGCCAATGGGTGAATTCGTTGTGGTTTTATGAAAAGATTGACCTCAATGATATTTGACCTAGCCTATCCATTACTTAATAACAAAATCCCTTGATAAACCAACATTATCCCACATATGTTACCTCTAAGGAGACATAATCCCAAGATTCCTCCAATTGCTTAATTTAGACCAAAGTTAGCATTCACTCCGTACTAGTTAAAGTTTGTATGAAGAATTTTTAAAAATTTACCCCATTTACTTATACATGTTGTTTGCATTAGCATTTCAGGTAACCTTATACTAGCTTGAGTACCCATAGGTTGGAAGTCTATAACATTCACTCCTTGAGATTTGACCCTAATTTATATTTTGTTACTTGACAACGACTGCCTTGTCCCTAAAATATGGGAGTGACTTGAGCATTATCAAAATGGAACCATTGTCAGGGAGTGAAATATAGATTTCACTTGTGTGGTGCTATTCTTACTTGGGAATGCTCGAAGTTTGGTAATTTACTTTATTTTTTGTTTTTGACTATTTTGTAGGTGATTAAAGTGTAAACAGAGCGATGAGAGATAATGCAAGTAATTTTGGCCCATTTGATGCTCAACTAGAGGATGAGGGCCAATTGAATGAAATGGGCCAAACAAGTGCTATCCACATCCCACCAACCATGAAAAATAGTGTGTTTTATGTGACTAGCATTATGCTTCACATGTTGCAAATGAAAAGATTACATAGGGGTCAAGCATATGAGGACCCAAGTGGTAATTTGAAAAACTTTGTGGAAATTTGTGCAATATTTAACATAACACATATTACACAAGAATACATCCGGCTTTGACTCTTCTCATTTTCACTGATGGGCAAGGCTGTTTTATGGCTCTGTTCACTTCCACCAGAATCAATCACCTTTTTGAAGGATCTCATCCCGGTGTTCCTTGAAAGATATTTCCCACCATACAAAATGCTTCAAATGTGGGATGGGATCGTAAACTTCCAGTAATTGAATGGAGAACCATTGTTTGAAGCATGGGAGAGGTTCATTGGAAAGCAAGCCCAATTCCCAAATCATGAGGTCCCGGATAAGATGCTCCTTGAGATTTTCTATAGAGTTCTTAACCCATTGAACAAAATGGTTGTGGATAATACGGAAGGTGGCTCTATTGTATAATTGCATCATCTTGTGACTTTCTAATTGATAGGTAAAGTATCCAAATAAAACCGAGGGTGGCACACAAGTGATGCCAATGTTCCTAAAACACTTTCTCTACCTCCGTGGTGACCAATGAGCAAAGAAAATGAGAATAAGAGAAGGAGGATAACATAGCCAAGATGATGACCCAGCTTGAGCTTCTAACAAAACATGTTATTAGAGTACCCACGAAAGTGGTGAATGTCATAACATCAAAGCCTTATGAAGATGATTATGAGGCAAAGAAGTTAGATGAAGAAATTTGATACTTGGCAAACTACTCAGGGGGTCCCGCCTCGCCTATTAAAGGCAAGGTGGAAATCAAGGTTGGATGGATCAAGAACGAGATAGAGATTGGAGAGATAGGGAACATGACTATGACCACTATATTTCTCATGATAGAGCTAAGGCCAAGGAGTCAAATCTCATTGACCCCGGAAAGTTAAAGACCAAAGATGTTTTGGCATGAATTATGAGTATAGTTGAAGGTACGAAAAAAATGGTCCATGAGTTGAAGGTTGATTTCTCTTTACCCTCCCAAACGGTGGTGTATCACTCCATATCCATCAAACAATTGGAGACCCAAGTCAGGCAAATCTTCACGAAACTAAATATAAGGGCTAGAGGTGGACTTTTGAGTGACAATTATTAACCCAAAGAATGAAACACAAGTCCTATCAATTGTCACTATAAGTGGGAAAGCACTTGAAGATCCCCTTAAAGGAGAGGTGAGTAAAAATATGCCCAAGTCCAAGGCGAATGAGGTGACACCTCAAAGAAGAAAAGCCATTGATGAGGGAAAGCTAGATGAAAGAGATGAGGAAGTGTTCAAAGTTGAAAAGATATGAGGAGAAGCAAAGACAACAATCCATGTTCCTCCTTCATTCCTTCAATTATTTCATATAAAGGAAGAGAAAAATCGAGAAAATTTATGGCAAAGCTTAGCAATCTTTCCTTAAATATCCCACTACTTGAGGTGATTCAACATATTCTGGGATACGCTAAGTTAATGAAGAAGTTAATGACCAATAAGAAGCTCATTGAGGGTGATACCATCGAAATTACTCATAGGTGTAGTGATATCATGGATATAAAAGTTGCAGAAAATAAAAATGACCCCAAAGACTTCACTATCCCTTGCACCATTGGTACTCATGAGTTCACAAAAGCTCTTTGTGACCTTGGTACAAGAATCAACCTAATGTCGTATGACATCTATAAGAAATTTGGTTTGGACACTCCTACACCAACCTCAATGCAAATTTTTATGGCGGACCAATCCATAAAAAGACCGGTAGGTATATTATTTGATGTCTTCATGAAGGTGGAAAAATTCATTCTCCTAGCTAATTTGAATTGTGAGATGGACCAAGAGGTTCCTATCATTCTTGGTCGTCCTTTCTTGGCTACTAGGAAAGCTATTGTAGATCTAGAGTTAGGGGAAATAAAATTTTGGGTCTAATAGGCTAAGGTATCATTCAAAATTTGCAAGTCAAAGAAGCAAACCACAAAGCTCTAAATAGTACCTATGGTGGATGTTGAAAATGAGACAGTGAAAGATGAGGGGTTTGTGGACCCACCGTGAGACTGAAAAAAAGAAAGATGTCGAGCCAAATGATAACTAAGGCGCTAGGTGGGGGCAACCCACAAATTCCACAAGAGTGGCTCGTATCCTTTTTGTTATGTTCTCATGGTGTGGATGTTGTCTTTTACATTTAAATAACCCATGCATTTATGGCACTTTATATAGCATTGAATGATCTTTTAAAAGGGTAAAGTGTGAAAGTTTACTTTGAAAATCCGGTGAAAATTTAATAAAATGCTGAATAGAGGAAAATAGGGGAGCAAAAATTGCTCTCAGTTACCACGATCACAGCCACCGTGTGTGATCGCGCCTATACAGGAGCTCGCGGTCGTGGCCCCTAACTGCGGTCGCGGTAATTTTAGTCACTAACATCTAGTCCCTTTTATTTCCCTCAAACTTCCTTTTTAAGATTTTACTCTCAAATCTAACCTACATTATGGGCCAAGTTCTAAGCCTTCGATTAGCCTCCTTGCACATCCCTCTTGCATCATAACTACGGTAGGTTATATGAACTCTTGCTTTCTTTTTGGAAAATAGGACATTGAGTGCATGATTAAGAAAGGGCCTAAAGTATTAATAGTTATGCTTTAAATGTTACCATGCTTATTATTGTTGTTGTGTTGGTTGTTTCATTAAGTTGTGCACACAAGTGGGGAAACCTTGAGTACCCAATAGTGTGTAAAAAAGATATATAAATATGATATGCACACCTTGTGTTTGATAAATTGCTAAAATAAACTTTCAATAGTGACATTTACTTTTAAAGGGAACATCCACACACATCACTAGAATTATTCACATGACTTTTATTTGCACCCATAATGTAGAACATACTGGTAGTCTAGAATTAGGAGGAAGTTGAATATACAGAACTGAGATAGAACTAGCCTCAAGTATCGTGATCATGATCATAGACTACAACCACAGTAACACGGACGAAGGACTTATTCTATGATCGAGGTAACTGAGGGAAGGTTCCTATTATGTCAAAAATCCTGTACTCCCAATTTTTGTCCAGGAAACCCCAAACACCTAGTCCAATGAACTTTAATGATCAATCTAGCACAACTTGCATGATCTAACTAACGTTGAAAGATATAATGTGTGTTTAGTTCTTTCAGGACAACCTCATAAATAAGTTTGATTATATCAGATTATGGCATCCAAATGCCACAGTCACTACTACAGTAATCTTTCAAACACAAAGTTGTTGTTTGAAAGAGGAATTTGTTTGGATAATGTACTGGAGTAGCTATCGACTTTTCATAACAAATTTAAATCCACAGGATGGAGGTGCTTTTCCCTATATCTATGCCTTGTAAATGAGCAATGGGTTCGTGAATTTTACCATAATATTAGTGAAGTATCTTTTTTACACCCAATCAATGTGATTGTAAAGATACGGGGGAAGCCGATGAATGTTGGGGCTAAGAAAATCAATGATGTTTATTGGAACAAGAAGGAAAACGTGGGTGATTCAATGGGAAGGGGTGTAAATCGGGGAATTATTTGGCACAACGACTATGTCCCAAAAAGAAAGTGTAAGACCCCGCAAAATTCTAAGCTTAATTTAGTCCTATAAAGCTTGTTAAGGGGGGGTCCTAGACTTGGAAAATTTTAGCTAAGTATTCATACTTAGATTTATTTTATCCTTCATAGTTGGAGATCTTATTTCGCGACCCTTGCGAACATTAAATGCCGATCTTTAAGTTGCTTCATGATCAGAAATGTCAGTAAGTGTTCTCAGACGAGTTTTGAATTTTTCAAACATTATTTGAAGGACGTTTGGGAGTCCAAACCAGTGTATCGACACGTTCTGAACATGCTTCATCGTCTATCGCATCGATGAATATTTTTCCTTTCACCCATTGCAATTTCCAGTGAACCAATGTGGACTTAATGCGGTATGTCGGCCATAATGTCGATCCCTTCAACGCGGCGTGTCAGTCTACGCGTTGCTAGGGAAGTTTTCTGTCATTAAAAATTCGTATTCTCAGGGGTATTTGGGTTATTTTTCCACATCTATTAGCCCTCAAAACACGATATTTAGCCACATTAAAGGCAAATCTATTCACTATTCTCAAAATTACTTAAGAAACAAAACCCTAAGGCTGCTAATTCAAGCTTAAAGATTCAAGAACTCACTATCAACCATAGTCAATTCAAGTACCAAGGTATGTGAAGTGTTCATACAAGGATTCCTTATGCTCTTGGAGTCCAAGGAACTATTTTAAACTTCAAGCAGATTGATTTCATGATTTCCATGATTGGATTTAAGTGTATTTATGATTATAATGTTAACTGGGATTCTAATCTATGGTTTATTACAATATTTATGTGGAATTGATTATGATGTAGGTAGTGTCATGTGAATTTATGTTGAAGCCATTGAATTTGGGAATTTGGGAATTTATGTTATGATGCCTATATGTTGTTTTAGTATCATATGCATAGTTATGCTCCCCAAGTGTTTGTTAAAATGCTCATGTGAACTAAATGGGAAAAAATCATGTCATGCTAGTATATGTGTAAACTTATGCCTTACAAGTGTTTGATAAAATGTCCCTATGGATGAGTTATTAACACGTGCACAGTGTTAGGGTTTTTCAAGTTTACTCTATCTTTTACTTTTTATGCTATCGAGTCCTGGGGGTATTTAATACCTAAAAATTTAGCTGTTTACCTAGATCTACTATTGTTACAGAACAGTCTCAGTAGTGTTATGAATAGTAGTACTCTGTAATTATTCACAGTCTTAGTTTAGTATTCAGTCTAGAACTCAGTGAACTCATTTAGTTAACCAGATTTAGAAGTATTCCATTAGTTAGCAGAGCCTAGTAAATTTAGTTCAGCTTACTTAGACAATGCGATGAGTAACAATTCACTCAAACCATGTATGGACTAGAAATAAATTTAATGGCTATTCAGTTGGGAGTAGGATTCAGCACTAGGCAAACCCAAGGATAGGGGCATCCCGCCAGTATAGGGTTTGATCCTTAGTAGCAATCCCTGCATTACAGAACTACGTAGCCAGTATAGGTTGAGATATCTTCCTGCCAGACTATGGTTGATACATATCGTATGAGTTTTCCTGCCAGCAAATATTGACGAAAAAGCTTCCTGTCAAATAGGGTTAACTCATAACTTTTCTTTACTCATGGAACGGTACTGACACCCTTCAAATTGGGGTTACAGATTGGACCCCAATCCATTCAGAGAAGGGCATGTTGGTTAGATAATTATCTCCAATAGTTTTAGATTTAATTTAGTCTCATTATAGAACTTAGTTCAGTTCTACAGAATTAGGACTATCAGATATAGTCACCCAGCTCAGTATACAACTCAGTTCAGTTCTACTGAATTAGGACTGTCAGAAATAGTCACCCAGTTATCAATCAAGAGTGTCAAAAATATTTACTCAGTTATTAATATTACAATATCAGTAAACTCAGATATTAGTTAATTAGTATTCAGAGCTCAGTAACCAGCGTTCACATGATCTCAGTTACAATTTATGTATTTATTCATGTACTCTCATTCAGTTATGTTTACGTTATTTAGTCAGTTATTGTTCATGTATATGAACCCATGCATATCAGCCTTCCTCACTTAGCATACCAGTACATTCAAAGTACTGATGTATACTTTTCTTTTGTACTATGATGTCTGATATCATAGGTTCAGATACACAGGCCCCTGACCATACTTAACAACCCATCATATCAGCAACAGACTTAGTAGTGAGTCCTCATAGTTTGAGGAAAGAGTATTATTTTAGTATTTTAGAACAATTTTCATTTGTAGGGGTTTGTCTTATTAAATCCATAATTTAGATAGTTATCTTTCAGACTAGAGTATTTCAGTATTCAGAATTTATTTTTAGTTGTGAACCTTATGGTGACATCAGCCTACCTTCTGCATTTATATCAATAATAGCGTTATAATTATTCAGTGCTCATATCAGGTACAATCATGGGTTAGCTGGTGGTCCTTCAGTGTCATTAGCACCGTTTAGCGTTTGGGGTACAAATTCAGGGCGTTACAAACTTGGAATAAGAGCCTAAGGTTTAATCGAGTCCTATGAAGTTTGAAAGCCGTGTCTAGTAGAGTTTTCTGCATGGGTGTATAGCATACCACACTTATGGATAGGGGGCTACTAGATGTCTTAGGAAAATTTTCCTTTCTTTTATTATTCATGTCATGCGAGTGAGCATGAGCTCTAGATAAAATCTCAGTCTAATTCTTTCCACTTCCATTTACAAAACATTCTTCCAAAAAAAACTAAGATAAGAGGAATAGGAGAATAGCTGTAATACCCCGGGAAATTTTTCGTTGAAATTTTATGCGTAAATATGTTGGGTTCTATCTTCTAGAATGAATTATAAATTTTTCGTGTAGAATATCTTAGATTACAACCCACCATTGGCTAGGGTATCGAATAAGCTTTCCAAACATATATGGATCATCCAAAACAGACACCTGAGCGACGAGTGATGAACATTCCGATGAAACCGTGAATAGTAGTGAACAGTAAAACGTGTAGGAAAAAGTACTAAGGCCTGGTGTATTTTTGCTCCAAATTTAAACGATCATAACTATTTGTACATAATGATCTGAGTGATCAACTATATCTAAATGGAAAGCTCTGCGAGTCCTCTTTCCAATGAAATTTGTTTCATCTAATTTTTCTATCGGAGCAAAAATTATGGTCGATCTACTTCAGCCTAACAAAAGAGAATTTTTGGGTCAAGTTCAAACGATCATAAATCCTCGTACACAATGATCTGGGTGAGATGATATATATCAATGGAAATATATGAGAGTCCTCTTTCTAATGAAATTGATTTAATCCAATTTGGATATCAGTGTAAAACATTATGGTTGATCTACTTCAGACTATCAAAATAGTCCACCATAGGACAAATTCGAGAATTATTTGATTTTTAGGGGCGTTTTGGTCATTCCCCCTCACCCAAAATCCGTCAAAACCCTATATTAAAGCCTATTAGAAGCATTATATGTTATATTTCATCAAATTCCCTCAAAAAGAAAACCCTAAGCTCCTACATCCAACTTTAAGAACCTCCAAAGTTCACCACTCTGCAAATTTATTCAAGATTCCAAGTTCCTAGTTCAAAAACTCCAAGAACCATCATTCAAAGGCACGATTAGCATCTCAAAAATGAGTATTGATCTAAAGTTCATCATTCAAGGTAAGTGAGATTTTTCAACAAGAACTTTCTTTCGTTCTTGTGCCCAAAAGTAATTTTCTTTACAAATGCATGATTTTTATTTGATTTTTATGAATTTGAAGCATGAACCCATATCTTATGATGATTATTATGAAATCTTTATGTTTATGATTTAGAAAGATGAATTTACATATGTGGAGCTATAAAGCATGAATCTTGAATGATAGTTTTCTTGATTTTGATATTTGGGTCGTGAATTCCCATTAGAAATTGTGTTTTTTTAGAAAGTGTGTGTTATAAGAACGTTGATGTTAAATATTTGAGATATTTTGAATGATTTGACCTTTTAGTCTTAATGGAGTTGTTTTGAACTCGAGTGTGAAAGAAATCGACAACATAGTTGATTTTGATAGATGGGAAGCATGATGGCTCCTGATGTATATTTATATATTACTGAAATTTTTTTGGTATGGATTGTCTTTGAAATGATCTGATCTAAGTCTAGAAGAAATATTTAGCACCGAGTGGGAGGTATAAAACGACCTTGGTTCCCTAGAACTACGTGCCCCCGTAGGAGTGAGCCTGAGGCTAATTTATATAGTGATCACTAGTTTGTGTGGATTTGATATCGATAGTCCTAGTCTAATGGCAAGGATAGGACCGCTCTCCCCAACGTGGGTTGTATTTTGGACTCCATGTAGCTCACCTGGTTTATGTCAATTATAGGATCTCCCAGTGTGTGTCTATTTCCTTGTGTCTATGGTGAATAGTGAAGTGATTTGAAAGTGGAATTGTGAAAGTTATTCTTGTAAAAGATTTAAATAATATTTACATTATGAGAATTGATATTCTTGATGAACTGAAAGTGATTGACAAATTATATGATGACTCACATGTGTTATTGTACTTATTTCATCCTCTCATGTTTATAATGATTTTCTTTGGGCTATGTGAGTCTTTCATACATCCTACATATTTCTTAGAAATATTTATGATGATGATATTTATACAACTGCATACACCCCCATATACTCGATTCATTTCCATGGTACTAACCCACATCTTCGGATGTGGGCTGCATTTTCTTAGAATATAGGTTCAGGTGCTCAGTTCTAGGTTCGACAGTGATTCTTCGGGCATGCTATTCTACATCCTCTATTATGGTGAGTCCTCACATTTTGAGAACGTGATGTCTGATGTTGGTTTCACAGAATTGTTTACATTTGATAACTAAGTATAAGTCAGTTGGGGCATATCTCAATGGCTTGCTGGTTTTATTGATTTTCTTAGAGGCTTGTATGACTAGTATAGATGTTGGGAGTTGACTAATAAGTCGTATTTTGTTATCTTTCTGAAATTCTTTTATTCTTAGATGATGATTACTCTGTTGATATTTGAGGGTTATTCATGGAAACCCCATTGATTTGTGTTAAACTAAATAAAAATGGCTCAAAGGGTTAGCTTGGGGCTACGCGTAGCCACAAGCACCATGTGACTCTCCGGGACCCATTTTCTGGGGCGTTACAAACTTGGTATCGGAGTCTAAGGTTTTAAGGTGTCCTAGGGAGTCTGACAAGCCGTGTTATGTATAGTCTTGATCATCGGTGTGTAGCGCGCCACATCTATGAGCAAGAGGCTACAAGATGTTTTAGGAAAAGTGTGATTCTTTCTTTTTGAAGTCTATGGTGCTTAAAGTGTCTTCTCTCCTATTGATTCATCCTCTTCTCTTTCAAAAATATGTCTCCTCATTGAGCCAGAAGAAATAATGATGGTCAACAACCTCAACCCACTGACCCATTAAATGAAAATGTGTCTCATGCTGAATTTTGGGAAGCCTTTCAAGTGCTGACCCAAGCTGTTACTGGAAATATTCAGGCAAACCTAGCCCCAGATCCACAGCAGCAGGGACGTGATCTAGCTGCTGCTAGGATCTGTGACTTCATGCGGATGAATCCACCAGAGTTCTATGGGTCCAAGTCTAATGATGATCCACGATTGTTTTTAGAAGAGGTGCGGAAGATTACTCAGGTAATGCATGTATCTGAGGAACATAGTACGGAGTTGGCTGCGTATAGGTTGAAAGACATAGTGTGGAGTTTACTGTGTATAGGTTGAAAGACCTTGCTTATGACTGGGTTGTTTCTTGGAGGAAAGGTAGAGGTGAGGGAGTTGTCCCTACAACTTGGCAATAGTTCCAGGATGAATTCCTGGATAATTTTTACCCTTTCGAGATAAGGAAGGCGATGGTAGAAGAGTTTATAAACCTGTAATAGGGCTCTATCACTATTAGGGAGTACTTTCTAAAGATCAATCAGTTGACCAGGTATGCTCCTGACTTAGTGGCTAATAATTGGGCTAGTATGAGTAAGTTTATGACTGGAGTGTCTAGTTATGTGGTTAAGGAGTGTAGGTCTGCTATGCTGAATAGTGAGATGAATCTTTCTAGGCTGATGACTTATGCCCAACAGATTGAGGCAGATAAGATTAAGGAGAGAGATAGAATGAGAGGGAATAAGAGAGCTAGGTTCGAGCAGCATGGACAGGGTCAGACTAGATCACATGGAGGGAGTCGCCCTTAGTATCAGCATCGTTCATCTATGCCAGTGCCATCATCTTCTAGTGCTCCCATGCCTAGAGGTAGGCAGGAGCAAGGTAGCAGGTCATATGCATCTAAGTCCCAGTACAGTGCTGGTAGTAAGCCAATCGTCCCCTGTGTCCTAAGTGTGGTAGGGCTCATTCGGGTGAGTGTTGGGGTGAGAAGAGGGGTTGTTTCCAGTATGGTAACATGGGTCACAAGGTTAGAGATTGTCCACAGGATGGACAAGGGCATCGGGACTATCGCCCTCAGACCCAAACTCAGACTATTAGTGCTCCAGTTCCAGTGACTCGCCTAGCCCCAGCTCAGGGTGCCTCTTCTAGCAATACTAGCGGGCAGCGCCAGAATAGATTCTATGCTTTACCGTCCCATCAGGAACTGAAGAAGTCTCCCAATGTTGTTACTGGTATGCATCGTACATTTCAGTTTGATGTGTATGCTTTGTTGGATCTGGGATCCAGTTTCTAATATGTTACACTTTTGATCGCTGTGAATTTCGAAATGAGTCTTGAGATTATTCCTCAGCCTATTCTAGTTTCTACCCCAGTGGGTGATTCGATTGATGCCCAGAAAGTGTATAAAAACTGTCCTGCTACTGTTCTTCATAGAATCTTGTAGGCTGATCTGATTGAGTTAGACATGGTAGATTATAATGTGATTGTAGGTAAGGACTTCTTATGCCTCTATTGATTGTTGGACCCAAGTGGTTAAGTTTTAGTTTCTGTGTGCATCCATGTTTGAGTGGTCTGGGAATTCTGTGTCACCCAAGAGTCATTTTATCTCTTACCTCAAAGCTAGAAAGCTTATTTCCAAGGGGTGTAATTACCATTTAGTTAGAGTCAAAGACACTAAGTTTTAGACTCCAACTCTCCAATCTGTTGACGTCGTCAATGAGTTTTCTGATGTCTTTCCGGATGATCTCCCAAGGATACCTCCTGATAGAGAGATAGAGTTTGGGATTGATCTTCTTCCCAATACTCAGCCCATTTCTATTCCTCCTTATTGTATGGCCCTTGTAGAACCTAAAGAGTTGAAAGAGCAACTCAAAGATCTACTAGATAAGGGTTTTATAAGGCCCAGTATTTCTCCTTGGGGTGCTCCTGTGTTGTTTGTGAGAAAGAAAGATGGCTCTATACGTATGTGCCTTGATTACCGCCAACTGAATAAAGTCACCATAAAAAATATGTACCCTCTTCCAAGAATAGATGATTTGTTTGACCAATTGCAAGGTGCAAGTTATTTCTCAAAGATAGACCTTCATTTCGGCTATCATCAACTCAAAGTTAGGTAGTGTAACATCCCGAAAACTACTTTCCAAACTCATTATGGCCATTTTGAGTTTCTTGTTATGTCTTTCAGGTTAACTATTGCCCCAATAGCTTTCATGGACCTTATGAATCGAGTGTTTAGACCATATCTAGATATGTTTGTGATAGTGTTCATCGATCATATACTGGTATACTCCTTTAGTGAGGATGAACATTCTAATCATCTTTGAACTGTCTTGCAAACTCTTAGATATCACAAGTTGTTTGCCAAGTTCAGTAAGTGTGAGTTTTGGCTTAGGTCAATTACTTTTCTGGGTCGTATTTTTTCTTCTGAGGGTGTTAGACTTGATCCCCAAAAGACCAAAGCTATTAGAAATTGGCCTAGACCTATTTCTCCAATTTATATCCAAAGTTTCTTGGGTTTAGCTGGCTATTACCGCCATTTTGTTAAAGGATTCTCCTCTATAGTGTCTCCTATGATTTGGTTAACCCAAAAGAAAGTGAATTTCTTGTGGTCTGAATCTTGTGAGAAGAGTTTTCAGGGGTTGAAGACTCGACTCACTTCGGCCCTTGTTTTGACTTTGTTTGATGGTATTGATGGTTTTGTGGTGTATTGTGATGCTTCAAAAGTTAGGTTGGGTTGCGTATTGATGCAGAAGGGTAAGGTGATAGCTTACGCTTCTAGACAGTTGAAACCTTATTAGAAAAATTACCCCACCCATGACCTTGAGTTGGCTGCTATTGTGTTTGCTTTGAAAATCTGGAGACACTATTTGTATGGAGTCCATGTTGATGTTTTCACTGAACATAAGAGTCTGTAGTATGTGTTTGCCCAGAGAGGATTGAATCTTAGACAGGGATGATGGTTAGAATTATTAAAGGACTATGATATGAGTGTGCTGTACCATCTGGGCAAGGCCAATATTGTGGCGGATGCCCTAAGTAGAGTGTCCATAGGTAGTGTTTCGCATATGGTATAAGGTAAGAAAGAGTTAGCTCGTAATGTAAATCATTTGGCTAGATTAGGGATTAGGTTGTTTGACTCTGCTGAAGGTAGTACAGGGGTTCAGAGTAGTTTCGAATCCTCTTTGGTTTTGAAAGTGAAGGAAAGTAATACTTAGATGCTAGTTTGGTCAGACTGAATGAGTCAGTCATGGACCAAAAAGTAGAGGTTTTCTCCCAAGGGGGAGATAGTGTGTTAAGATTGTATGGTAGATTGTGTTTCCCGAATATTAATGATCTGAGACAGACGATTATGGCTAAAGAGCGTGGGGTGCGATATTCTATTCATCCTGGTGCCACCAAGATATACCAAGACCTATGGGAAAACTATTGGTGGAGTGGCATGAAGAAAGATATAGCAGCCTTTATAGCTAAGTGTGCAACATGCCAACAGGTTAAGGTTGAACACCAAAGACCTGGTGGTATGATGCAAGAGTTTAGTATTCCCACCTAGAAGTGGGAAGAGATAAATATGGACTTCGTGATTGGTTTACCTCCTTCCCGACGCTATCATGATTTCATTTGGGTTGTGGTTGATAGGTTGACTAGGTCTGCTTATTTATTGCCTGTCCATACTTTATATACTGCTGAGGATTACGCTAGATTATATATCCGAGAGCCAATCAGACTGCATGGAGTTCCCCTGTCTATCATTTCAGATAGGGGTACTCAGTTCACTTTGCAATTATGGAAAGCTTTTCAGAAGGGTCTTGGTACGCAAGTGCTTTTGAATTCTGCTTTTCATCCACAGACCGATGGTCAGGTTGAGCAGACCATGCAGACCTTAGAGGATATGTTGATAGCTTGTGCACTTGACTTTAAGGGAAGTTGGGATGATCACTTACCATTGATAGAGTTTTCTTACAATAACAGTTTCAACTCAAGTATTGGCATGGCTCCGTTTGAAGTCTTATATAGGAGGAAGTGTAGATCACCCATAGATTGGTTTGAGATGGGTGAAGTGGCTATGAGTGGTCCTGATTCAGTATTTGAGGCTATGGAAAAAGTTAACTTGATTAGGGAATGGTTGAAAATTGTGCAGAGTCGTCAGAAGTCATATGCGGATGTTAGAAGGAGAGACCTTGAGTTTGAAATTGGTGACCTAGTGTATCTGGAAATTTCACCCATGAGGGGGGTGAAGAGATTCAAAAAGAAGGGGAAGCTTAGTCCCCGTTATGTTGGTCCTTACGAATTCTTAGCCGTGTTGGTAAGATAGCTTATGAGGTCGAGTTGCCTTCCGAGTAGTCCTCTGTTCATACAATATTCCATGTCTCCATACTTAGAAAGCATATTAGCGATGTTGTGGTAGTGGATTCCTCTGTGTGTGCTGACATTCAAGAAAATTTTTCTTTTGATGAGATTTCAATTGAGATTCTTGATTTCAGTGTCCGAAGACTAAGGAACAAAGAAGTTCCCTTAGTCAAGGTGTTGTGGCGAAACCAATTTGTTGAGGGTGCAACTTAGGAAGCTGAGGTGGATATGCGATCCAAGTACCCGCACCAATTTTCCGCAAAGTCCAATCAAGCCGAAGGTACCATTGTTTCCTAAATCATGCACTTTTTGACAAAAGTTGCAGCAGTTCAGCTGTCATTTATTATGTGTTCAGCTGTAGTTTCTTGAATTTATGCATTCTATGTTGCATTCGGAGTGATAAATGATGTGGTGATGAGTCTAACGAATGGTTTCAGCTGTATGCTTTATTCCCTATCTAATATTGGCATGTCTAGCGTCATTCGAGGATGAATGTTTCCAGGGGGAGATGATGTAATAACCCGGGAAATTTTTCGTTGAAATTTCGTGTGTAAACGTGTTGGGTTTAATCTTCTAGAATGAATTATAGATTTTTCATGAGGAATTTCTTAGATTATGACCAACCATTGCGTAGAGTATTGAATAAGCTTTCCAACGATATGTGTATCATTCAAAACGGACACCTGAGCGATGAGTTATGAACATTCCGATCGAACTATGAATAGTAGTAAACAGTAAAACGTGCAGAAAAAAGTACTGAGGCCTGGTGTATTTTTTCTCTAACTTTAAACTATCATAACTCCTTGTACATAATGAGCTGGGTGATTACTATATGTCAACGGAAAGCTCTGCGAGTCATCTTTCCAATGAAATTGGTTTCATCCAATTTGTCTATCGAAGTAAAAAGTTATGGTCGACCTACTTCAGCCTATGAAAAGAGAATTTTTGGGTCAACTTCAAATGATCATAACTCCTTATACACAATGATCTGGGTGAGAGACTATATATCAACGGAAATATATGAGAGTCCTCTTTCTAATGAAATTGTTTTTAGCCAATTTGGATATAGAATAAAAACGTTATCGTTGATCTACTTCAGACTATCAAAACAGTCCACCAAAAGACAGATTTGAGAATTATTTAATTTTTAGGGGCGTTTTGGTCATTCTCCCTCACCCAAAATCCATCCAAACCCTATATTAAAGCCAATTAGAAGCATTATATGTTATATTTCATCAAATTCCCTCAAAAAGAAAATCCTAAGCTCCTACATTCAACTTCAAGAATCTCCAAAGTTCACCATTAATTCTGCAAATTTATTCAAGATTCCAAGTTCCTAGTTCAAGAGCTCCAAGAACCATTATTCAAAGGCACGATTAATATCTCAAAAATGAGTATCGATCTAAAGTTCATCATTCAAGGTATGTGGGGTCTTTCAACAAGAACACTCTTTCGTTCTTGTGCCCAAAAGTAATTTTCTTTACAAAGGCATGATTTTTATTTGATTTTTACTAATTTGAAGCATGAACCCATATCTTCTGATGATTATTATGAAATCTTGATGTTTATGATTTTAAAAGATGAATTTACATGTGTGGAGATATAAAGCATGAATCTTGAACGATATTTATCATGATTTTGATATTTGGGTCGCGAATTCCCATTGGAACTTGTGTTTTTTTTGAGAAAGTGTGTGTTATAAGCACGTTAATGTTGAATATTCGAGATATTTTCAATGATTTGACCATTTTACCTTAATGGAGTTGTTCTGAACTCGAGTGTGAAAGAAATCCACAACGTGGTTGATTTTGATAGATGGGAAGCATGATGACTCCCGATGTATATTTATATATTAGTGAAATTGTTTTGTTGTGGATATTCTTTAAAATGATATGAGCTAAGTCCAAGAGAAATCTTTAGCACCGAGTGGGAGGTATAAAGCTACCATACTTCCCTAGAACTACGTGCCCCTGTAGGAGTGAGCCTAAGGCTGATTTACATAGTTATCACTAGTTTGTGTGGATTTGATATCGATAGTCCTACTCCGATGGCAAGGATAGGATAGCTCTCCCCAACGTGGGTTGTACGTTGGAATCCATGTAGCCCACATAGTTTATGTCGGTTATAGGATCTCACAGTGTATGTGTGTGTTTCCCTGTGTCTATGGTGAATGGTGAAGTGATTTGAAAGTGGAAGTGTGAAAGTTATTCTTTTGAAAGATTTAAATGATATTTACATTATGAGAATTGATATTCTTGATGAACTGAAAGTGATTGGCAAATTATATTATGACTCACATGTGTTATTGTACTTATTTCATCGTGTCATGGTTATGACGATTTTCTTTGGGCTATGTGAGTCTTTCATACATCCTGCATATTTCTTACAAATATTTATGATGATGATGTTTATTCAACTGTATACACCCCCATACACTCGGTTCCTTTCCATGGTACTGACTGACATCTTCGGATGTGGGTTGAATTTTCTCAGAATGTAGGTTCAGGTGCTCAGTTCAAGGTTTGACAATGATTCTTCAGATATGCTGTTCTACATCTTCTTTTGTGGTGAGTCCTTATATTCCAAGGACGTGATTTCTGATGTTGGTTTCACAGAATTGTTTACATTTGATAACTGATTATACGTCAGTTGGGGCATGTCTCAATGGCTCGCTGGTTTTATTGATTTTCTTAGAGGCTTGTCAGACTAGTATAGATATTGGGAGTTGACTAATAAGTCATATTTTGTTATCTTTCTAAAATTCTTTTATTCTTAGATGATGATTACTCTGTTGATATTTGAGGGTCATTTATGGAAACCCCGTTAATTTGTGTTGAACTGAATGAAAATGGCTCAAAGGGTTAGCTTGGGGCTACGCATAGCCTCAACCACCGTGTGATGCTTTGGGACCCATTTTGTTGACTTCGGAGTCAGTCCCAAAATTCTCGCAGAGCCTTTGTCAGTCTATACCCTAGTAGGTAAATCTATCATTGCAAGACAGGTATACAAGAACTGTCCAATTATGGTATCTCATAAATTTACTTCTGTAGACTTAGTAAAATTAGAGATGACAGATTTTGATGTCATTCTCAGCATGGATTGGATTCATTCATGCTATGCATCAATTGACTATAGAAGTAAAATTGTCCAATTTCGGTTTCCGAATGAGCCTATCCTAGAATGGAGGGGAAGTACCTCAACACTTAGGGGTAAATTTGTTTCTTACCTAAGGGAGAGAAGAATGATATCTAAGGGATGTTTCTATCGTCTCGCTCAAGTTAAGCATTCTAGTTCAGATACTCCTAGTCTTGAGTCAATTTCAATAGAATGTGAATTCCCAGATGTGTTTCCTGTAGTTCTTCCTGAGAGGGAAATTGACTTCAAAATAGACCTTCTTCTAGATACTCAACCCATATCTATTCTTCCATACAGAATTACTCCAGTAGAACTCGAAGAATTAAAAGAACAGTTAAAGGATCACCTAGATAAGGGATTCATCATACCCAATATATCTCCTTGGGGTGCACCAGTCCTATTCATGCGCAAGAAGATATTTCTCTCAGAATGTGTATTGACTACCATCAGCTAAATAAGGTCACTGTCAATAACAAGTGTCCACTTCCAAGAATCGATGACTTTATTGACCAACTTGAAGGTGACATTTACTTTACAAAGATAGACCTCAGATTAGGCTATCATCAGCTCAGAGTCAGATAATGTGACATTCATAAAACATCTTTTAGATATCGGTATGGCCACTTCAAATTCCTAGTCATGTCCTTTCGTCTTACTAATGCCCCAACAACTTTCATAGACTTGATGAACCATGTGTTCAAGAAGTACTTGGACATGTTCATCATAGTCTTTATATATGATATCTTGTCTACTCTTGTAGTGAATATGATCATGCAGACCATCTCAGAATAGTGTTACAGACTCTTAAAAACTATCGGTTGTTCGCTAAATTTAGTAAGTACAAATTCTGGTAAAGGTCAGTAGCTTTTTTTAGCCATATCGTTGCTAGTGATGGCATTAGAGTTGATCCCCAAAAGACTAAAGTAGCGAGAAACTGGCCTAGACCCATCTCTTCATCATATATCAGGAGTTTGTGAGGCTTGGCTAGCTATTACAGATTATTTATTAAGGGATTTTCATCTATTGCATACCCCATGTACAGATTGACTCAGAAGAAAGTCATGTTCTAGTGGTTAGATTAAGTGAGAAGAATTTTTGGAGTTTAAGACTCGACTTACTATAACTCTAATTTTGACTCTACCAGATTGTTCAAATAGGTTTGTGGTATATTATGATGCCTCTAGGGTTGGTTTGGGGTGTGTTTTGATGCAAAATGGTAAGGTCATAGCCTATGCCTCTAGACACCTTAAGCCCCATAAAAAGAAATACCCACCCATGGTCTTGAGTTAGTAGTTGTAGTATTTGTCTTAAAGATTTGGAGGAACTATTTATATGGGGTACATGTTGATATGTTCACATACCATAATAGCCTCCAGTATGTGTTCTCTTAGAAAGACCTAAAAGTCCATCAGAGAAGGTGGTTGGAGTTGTTTATAAGTATGAAAGAGTATCCTTGTTCATAAACCCACATACCTTATTTGATAAATTGAATATGAAAGCTTTAACTTTGAATCTCTAATGGTGTTCTTGAAGCTTATTCATGAAGTTCTTGAACCCGAAAGCTTGGATTATTAACTTTTTTGGAGAAAATTTGGTGGAGTTCTTGGTGTTTTTGAAGGGGCTAGGGTTTTCTTGGAGAGAAAGAGATGAATTATGATGTATCTATAGCTTTTGGGTATGAAATTAAGTGTTATGGACGAATTTGGGTAAGGGGAAGTGACCAAAGTTCCCCTAGACCCATTAGGAACTGAAATAGGGTGTGAAAAAGTTTTGTAATGCAATTGACATTGCATCGCATTGCTAATTGCGTCGATGACCAATGCGTCGCGTCCCAATCACGTTGGCTTATGACCTCATGCGGAAAATACCAAAAATTCTCGCTTGGGTATCAAATTAAGGCAACATTGGTATCGTTAGAAGGATAATTCAATTATCTAAAAGTTGGTGGGTCTTGAGCAACAAAATTCAATGTATATAAAAAGTTATACAGGTTCAATGTAGACCCTTATAGAATCGAATACCAAACTTTGGATGAATCAAAGGCTCTAAGCTCAACTTTGTTCTAAGTGATTCTTATGAATATTTTTTACCTTGAAAGCATATCAAACACGAGGATAAATATCATGAAACTTATATTCGTATGGAAATCATTTAGATTTTAGCTTATACGCGTAGGAACGATGGTTCAATGATTAGCCCAAAATGCGAGGTATTACATTATCTCCCCGTTGGGAATATTTTTCTTCGAATGAGCCTGATTAGACTGAGGGTACTAAGGTAACTATGATTATATTCTGAACATGCATAACTGAAAACATGATTGTATAACTAATCCTGAAACATGATAAATGAACTGAATATCATGAACTGAACTGATTTCTTAACTACATGCAATGACATGAGAATGGTTATAAGGCTGAGATAGGTACGAGAGAGTTGACTTTTGAGTAACCATTACCTTAGGATGGATCTGGTTTCATGAAGAAAAGATGAAAGGTTTAGTACATGAATGATTAGGGTAGTACAATCCATCTCCCCCTTGGGATATTTCATCCCCTGAATTATACTGACTTGGCTAAAATACTAACGAAAGATGGAGATGATGCATGGGACACTTATGGACTGTATCATAATTGAATATATGGAATGTGAAACTAATGCATGATGCATGAACTGATTTGAATTCACAAATTACATGAATGCAAACATACTACTTCTTGAAATGGCCATATTCATGAGACTTCAGATAGTAATACTAGATGAAAAGTTGGAAATCTATATGAGCTTATCTGATTGATTGCTAAATAGGATTGTAAGCTACATAGACTGGATCATACTAACTACCCATACTCAAATGTTATATTTCTCCAACACACTTTCATGAAATTCTAATAATATTAGGGAGCGAAGAATCTTGAACGTGATCTGAACAAGACATCTGACTAAGGAATCACAACATTGATACAACTCTATAGCTTGGAACATATACATATAAATCATAAGATTAGACAGAATTACTATCGTTAGGCAATGCAACTTCTTACATTCAAACTTAGAAAAACTTCTCAAATACTCCCTCAACTGTACTATTCCCCTTAAATACCATATTCATTGATTCAACTTCTATTTCTCACATGGTCGTTCATAAATCCATATACTAATGTCTAATCTGAACTAAGTCCTCTCAAGATGATTAAGCCGAACGCGAAATCACAAGGTACAACATATAAAACCATAATTGATCTACACTACTGATGAGATAAGTGCAGCACTGCGTTGCTCTACCGACGTGATATGCGACGCATCATGTTGATCCCTACCAATGTGATATGCAATGCACCGTAGCCATATCGCATTGCCTCGCTATTTTTACCATTCAAATAGGTCCAAACCTCACGCAAAAAATCTGAAACTTACACAAGATGTGCTATCAACAACCCCAATCATGAATTCACTTAAAGATTTACATTCCAAGGTCGGGAAGGTCGAAAAATAGTGCACACTACAATCATCCACTTATACATTAATATGACATTCAATCCTATTATTATAACCACGTATGAATGTCTAAACAAACACGCATAATAGCATACTCCTCGTATTCTCTAAACCTATATAACAACAGCTCCCTCGCACTATCCCAAGAACATACACATAAAAATTTGAACTAACCACAACATGTATCAAAGACTTGGCCATAATATTACTTTACACTTAGGGACTTAGCTAAAACAAACATACAATGATCTTTCAACAACAAGAAATATTTACTCTCTCCCATCTACACAATTACTCATCACCACTATCATTACACAAGGAGGGGTCACTAAAAGGTTAGAACATGACACCTTGAAGCATAGAAGGATACTATAAGTAACTTGACACTTAACTGGGGGCTGAGGAATAGAGGATCAACATCATGGATTCATCAAAGAGATCTAAATTGAGGGCATACGTGGCTATAAGCAGAATCTAACTGATCATTAGGAGTGTATCATGAGTTATGGGAACTGAGCATACTATAAAGCATGAGTATATAAGTCATTAGCTGCATGACCAGAGTTTGGAGTTCAGACTGGGATTGGGAGAGTGGTAGTGGACATGGAGCTGAATGAACTGTAGTTTAGGTTCAATGACAAAGAAGCAAGTTTCAAAATGCCCTCATCTAGGATACAAAAAAAAGGAGATAAGTGTTTCCTTGATCATGGATGTGTTTTATGAATATGGGAAAGAGGTAGCAGCAAGGTGTCTTGATGAAGTCTGAGTAGTTAAGATAACCTAGTCGAGTTATGACATTAAATCAGGTGCTATTGGGAGGCAACCCAAAATTTTGATGTTTAACTGTAGGTTGTTTTAATTTATATAGAAAGGAAACATAATGAACTCAATAGGTACGTAGGGGTATAGGTGAAAATTGGTGAAGTCAACCAAGTGACCCTGACGAAATGTGTGACGAGCTATCACAACTGTGATAAGCCATCATATATGTTGTTGAAAAATACAAAAAAAGGCTACACTCCACCTAAGGTTAATGACGTTCACGATGACTTATCAAACATCTGATAAGTCGTCAGGCAGTTTGGGCCCAATCACTGAAAATTTGACCCGGCCCATAGTCAAACCTTTCCACCTTCCTGCATATTCTTTTTTCTCTCCTTTAAGTTTTATTGCTTTCTATAGTTAGTTTATTACCTTTCTTTTTCAAAAATATTTCCAAGTAAAATAAACAAAATATCCATTCTTGTGAGAGTGGGTTTGAATTCAAAAAAATCAAGGACCCTCTTTCATCTGCGAACTCTTCTTTACTTGAGTAACTAAGTGAAAGTCATTCCTTAGGTCTTATAATAGCACCCAAAGAAAAGAGCCCTAAATCTGTAAATAAAGTAAAAAAGGGGAGTGTACCTCAGAGACTCTTTGATGAGAGCTCCAATTATGAGGAGGAAGAGCCAGGGCTCAGGAAGACAAATAAAAAGAAAAGCCCAAAAGAACCTTCACCACCTCCACCAGTTAAGGTGGAGGAGATAAAAAAAGTTATACTGAAGTGACAACACCACCTGATAGTACAGATTTTGAGCAGCCTGAGTTCGAGCATTCTGAGTTTGGAGAGCCTGAGTCTGAGCGTTCTGAATCTAGTGAGCCTGAGTCAAAGCATGCTGATTTTGACTAACCTGAATCTGAGTCCTCTTCTGCTGAGCGACATGATGCTGAAGAATTTTCAATTCGGGGAACTATGGTTAAATGTAAGAACCTTGGGGTTCGAGACAGTGCTAGGTGGAAAATTCCAGATATATAAAAATTCTTCCATGATGGGCTTCTCAGAACTAAAAGAAAAACCATCAAAAGGCCCATCTTTGATGAAAAAAGGATCATCACTACCGGGTTGAGCAAATACCCTGAAGTGGAGCAAAAATTCTAAGACTATGACTTAGGATGGACTGCGAATGGAGGAAGCTCATTTTTCCCTACACTAGTTTGGGATGTCTATGCAAACTATTAGGCTTAATTGGAGAATATGTGCAAAGAAGGAGAGAAATCAGCAGATTAACCTTTGTTGGATAAAGTTCCAATATGGGGTGTGATGGTGGATCTCTTAGAAACAATAATTAATAGATTTCTTCATGGCCCAGAATTCACTCCTCAGGTTACTTCACCTGTATTCTATGTTCGACTGAACCATCGCGCAAATCAATGGTCTTGGTTAGCCATACTCACAGCTGAAGGGAAACCTGAATGGCTGACCAACCTGAATAAAATGATTTTTAAGGCCTCCCTGACTCAAGAGGCAAGGTTCTAGTGGGGTGTAGTGCACACCTATTTGATGCTTGCTAAGGGAGATAATATCATTAGAGATGATATAGAAATACTGGTCGCAAGTCTTATGGGGAAACTTAGTTTGAACTTTGGAGAGATCATTGCTGATGAGATAAAAATTTAGGTCTCAAGGCCCGACATGGCATATCCTTTCCCTTGTCTAATTATGAGGTTGTGTTAGAAAGCCAATGTACCTAAAGTTGTAAGAATAGACAATGAATTGCTTGCCAAGAAGGCCCATAACCCCATCTGATATGATGAAAATCAGCTGAGGTTGACACTTGAAAGAGGAGCAGGGGTTGAAACAAATCTGCCAGTTACAGGTACTAGCTCAACACCTAATGTAGCGGCACAGGGTTCTACAGTGGTAACACCGATACCCTCAACAATAGCTAATTAAGTGCCTAGATATGGAATAAATCATTAAGTTGTTGTATGTATAATAGAATTTGCTTTCAACTTGATGAATTTCAGAAGAGTGGCAAAACAAGCGAAGTGGTGCGAGGCTCAGCTATAACTTTTTGCCAAGTAACTTTTCTCTAAGGTAGACAAGAGGATTGAGGTTGCACTGGAGGCCTTTTGATCCTTGCCCGATCAGATTGATGAGTTAGAAAACTATTTCAATACACGGTTAAGAGAAATGTTGGGCTAAGACCTTGCACAATTTAGAGCAGCCCTGAACAAGGTAATGGCGGATGTTAGGGTATTACAGCAGCCCCAACTTATGGTGTTGGAAAATCTGGCTGTTGATAAGTCTGAGAGTAAAATCCCATTGCTTGTACTCACAAGGGAACCAATGAAGGAAAATAAGAAAAAGGATAAGAAGAAAGGTAAGGGTAAAAGAGAAAGGCATGATAGTGATAAAGAAATAAAAGTAGAGAAGAGGGCAATAAAGAACGCTAAAAAAGAGAAGATTAGGAAGGTGATGATCAAGTCACTATCTAATAATGAAACATAGGAGGAATACCTATGAGCGAGAGCCGTAGGTTCCTCAACTAGTAGGCCTTAAACAACTGCTAGACAAGATGTGTCAGAACGGAGGGAGACTCTCATTGGAGATAAGGCAGCTGAGGATGCAGCAGCAGGGTCAGGTACCCATGATCCCCATCCTTAATCTAATTCAGGTGTACCCTAACCCTTAGTTCAGTTTTTCTTTGATCTTAAGTTGAGGGTGTAGGGTGAGTTGTTGTTGTAACACTTTGTAGCTGACAGGAGAAACACAAGTACCTCAAGCAGTTAATATAATTTTGTTATTTTGTGAACACCTCTCAAAGGTTCTAATTCTTTAACTGTGTGATATACATCTAATTATGACCGTTGTGAATATTTGTATGGTATTAGTTCTAAAGACTTGATAACCATTGCTAAACAACTGAATAAACTGGATAAGTAGTAACTTATGATATACTTGTGTGCCATATGCATGTGAGATTGTACTTAGTTCCCTTTGTATGT